>NC_090849.1:19844886-20145386 GCF_024217435.2 Syngnathus scovelli
TCAATTTGAGTTGAAAAGTGGAACCTCCGCAAGTCTAAAGCACTTGAGGGAATCCAGCTTGGAATTTAACCAACATTTTCATTTGCCTTTGGACATCACCGACGTTAGTTCATGGAAAGTCCAGTGATCAACAGGTGTTTTGATTTTCTTTCAATCTTATGGTTTTTTTTGTTTTAAGTCACATCAGATTTATTTATATCGCTCTTAAGACATAGAATTAGCTAAAAAAAAATTGACGAGAAGTTCATCAGCTCTTTAAGACGATTAATTGATTGTGCAGTCTAAAAAAAATTAGGGCGCCATTTTCGTAAACAGCAAACCACTATGACTGGTATGATTCAAGTTGGGTGTAACCACTCCCACAACGGCGCAACTCGCCTATTTAGCTATAACTTTGATTTAACTTTTACATGTCATACATTTGAATTGAATCGCAATCGTCCTACATTTGAAAAAAAGTGTTTTTCAAAGTACATAATTTACAGTGGCTTTTTGAGAATATTAAATATGCTTTTTATACGATTTTTAATAAACACCTTGGCCTACTACTCTATTGTAATGTTAGTCATTTTGGTTTGAGAACCACTGCCAGAGTAAAAAAAAAAAAAAGAAGACCTCATGCACATGCTCACGCAACATACATGTCATAAATAATGAAATCACTTTTTTTCCATTCATGATACCTGCCATCTTGCACAATAGAAAATACCACAATGATTTGATGGCAGCTACTTTTTCCACTTCTATTTAGACCCTACCTTTGGGATACAGTACAGTTGGAAAAGGGCTTGTCAATGCAATAAAAGTCGTTCCACCTTTGAGCTTTTCCCTAACTAAATCTAAACAAACGCTACTTGAACAGAGATACAATCATGCTTCCATACCTGTTGAAGGCAAAAGCACACGAGAAGCCCTTCTCCACGCGAGCGTTGCAAAAAAAAAAAAAAAGTTAAAAAGAAAAACGTGCACAAAAAAGGAGACGTTGTGTTGTTTTGGCTAGGAGAAACGTCTCCCGGTGGGAGTCAAGCTTCATTCACTCAAGTCTCTCTTCTCTTCTTAGGGGAAGTGCCGCGCCTCCTCCTTTTCCTCCTTCCTCCTCCTCCTTCTATGTGATGACGTCAGCCCCCTCCCTCAAGTCAAAAACAATTATTAAATGTTGTTTCTGTATTTCCATAATATTTAATATTTCCGCTTTATTGTTTTATATATTTATAATGAGGTCAAACTACATTTTTAAGTGCTTTATAAATAAAGTTGGCACTTATGAATGCTCAAAACAATGCATTTAACTTTTGGGGTTTTTTTTTCTCAAAGGGGGGGGGATCTAAAAGATACACATATGTGGGTTTTCGCACGTCATCACACAGAGAACGTGCACTTTTACGTGCGCACTTTTACTGATAGGATGCACAAAACCACATACTTTAACATCAGCTTCTGTATATTTCCGTTCCCCTTCATCACCACAAACAACATGCAAAATACGTGGACATCCACCCCTTTATGTAATTTGGTCATCTTTTAAGGCTTCCTCTTTCTCCAACAACACATATTTTGCTTCCTGAGAACTCTGTGTGAGGTGTGCGAGTGTGTGGACATGGGTGAAGAAGACTCAGTGGGAAACATAACTTTGCTGGTTAAAAAAAATAATAATAATAGAGGGAGGAAGTTCTGCTGCGCCGTGATGCCATTTGCGGTGGATGGTGCTGAGAGATAAACATGTGTTTATCGACTTGGCCTTCAATTATACGTACATAAAT
Organism: Syngnathus scovelli; assembly: GCF_024217435.2. Lineage (NCBI taxonomy): Eukaryota > Metazoa > Chordata > Actinopteri > Syngnathiformes > Syngnathidae > Syngnathus > Syngnathus scovelli. Next base: position 19,846,647 of record NC_090849.1, read on the forward strand.
TATGTTAGAGTTTCTTGAGAAGCTGTACATTGGGGAAAGAAAGAGAGAGAGAGACAGAGAGAGAGAGACTGCTAGATGAACTTGTCACTCATACTGTATGTCATGAAAGTATATAGCAAAGAATCTGAGCATTCTTTTATTGTGAATTTGCCCAATAAAAATAGTGAAATACAGCATTGTGACAGCCTTGCAAATAAAATATCTAGATATGTCTCAACTGTATTCCACACACAGACACAGTAGACATGTCCTTACTGTATATGGTCATCGAACACTAAGCACAAAGTTGGACCACACACACATATTTCTACCATTCGCTTACAAAGTTTTTATTTATGTAAGCGGCGTCTTCCATTAATGTCAACAAAGCATTCACAAAAGATTGCGGCATCAACGGCGTGACTCATCCTGTGCGAAGCGCAACTTGTATCCACTACTGGGCGTGCCAAGATAAATAAACGCGGACACGCAGGTCACTTCTTGACTTGTGCTGGGAAGAGATTCCTGGCGGTTGCTAGGAGACGGAGACAAATAACACAACCCACGTCAGGAAAAGAAGTCCAGGATATAATTTTTCAGAGATATTAGATGATTAAAAAAAAAAAACGACGACTTCTACTTTGTTGAAAACATTTTTAATACAGCCCTTTTCCCCAAATTGTCTCATTTCTACGGCATCTGCATCGCTGGAGAAGCTACAGCATGTAAGTATTGACAATTGTTCTAGGGCGCCCTCCTGTGGCTCAACTATACGTACATCTGAGTTAGCGTACGTTGGTCCACTCCGGTTCGGTTGGATGTCGAAAATATTTAGCCCACTAAATAAATTAAATTAAATTAAATTAAATAAATAAGTAAATTAATAAATAAAAATAATACATGCATACACATACATACATAGATGCATACATACATACATTTTGACAAGAATGATTTGTTTGTTTGCTTGCCTGACTACTGCATGTGTTTTGCGAATATCGTATGACAAGCCAAAAGTCTGAAAGTTATCATTGGGGAGTAAAAATTTAACCACAGCTTTATCAGCTTGTTAAATGTGTTTCCATGCAGTCTTTAACTCTTGTTTGCATACATCCATGTTACATGGCTCAAACTTTTTTTTTTTTTTGCTTGTTTTTTTTAACCCAACTTCAACCCAGACTCGTCCCACTTTCCTGTCGTGGTCACCCGGTCACCAACCCACCCGCCCAAAATCTTGTTTCAACTTGACTCTTTTGCCCCTTTCGAACTGTTTGGCTTCGTCCCTTTCTAGTCACAGTCAGTGACAACTCGAAAATGTCATTCAGTACTGCTCAGCTTAATACAGCTCAAGATTTAACAAAAATAAAGCCATAGAATATTTTTGAAGATGTATTCTTTTGATTCTCAATGAATCAATACTGATTTTTTGATGGTGTAAAAGAAATGCACCTAGATTCTTTTTTTCCCAAATTGTACCTGCATGTAGTGATTCAATATTTTCAAATTCCTTAGGTTTGAGATGCATTGTAGTCCAGTCAAGTCATTTATGTGATGCATTTAAACCCTACTGACGAAATTCACCTTTTTTTTCTGCACTTTGACCATGTTGATAAACTCCGGGGAGGAGGTACACTGCTAATCTCTCTCAAACTGGATCGACCCAGAACTGACAGCTTTCTGCTGAAGGTCAATAAACCATATCTGGTGTGTGTATGTTTACACTTGCATCTAAGCACAGGAAGGTGTAACCAGTTAACTGAAAAATAAATAATGATCTACAGCATGACTGTTAAAGTGTCGCCAAACCTTTCAAGTGTCAAAAAGTGTTGCCTTGCTTGCCTCTGCTGTGACTTTACTCGGCCAAACACCTTTGGCCTAATTGCAAAATATAGATGAAGCTTTACTATTTGGAGCTATTGCAGGAAAACACAGAGTTGTAGTTGCAGTTCATTAACTTTATTTAATTTAAAAGATAAATTACGAACGCTTTGAAAGCTCTCCGTGAATGTCCTTGTGGGTGTCAACACTTTTTAATGACTTTATCAATTGGCATGATGGCAATAAGACACTGGCATGGACACAAAATCCTCCCATCATACCTCACAGGTATAAAACGCGGAGAAGAATTGCACTCCAGTAGGACTTGGGTTTTCTACTTTTGCAACTGGACAAAGAAATGGCACCTGTCAAGAAGGTCAGCATTTGTTTTGATTGTTTTGCTTTTTTCTACCCATCTAGTCTGGAAGTGCACAACACTAGGAGGGCTGCCTAATATTTCGATCTTCTCTCTAGCAGCTAAATATGGTTGAGCTCTAAACCAAAATTAAATTCTGATACTTTTTAAGAGCTACGGTAAACTTAAAGTACGATCCAGCATTTGTGTCTTGTTCGATTGTTCGGCTGCACTGTTGCAAAAGCTCTCGGCATAAGTGAGCCTCTTTTATCATTGCACCTTTGGACCAAGTGCCTCAGCCTTTTTTCTGTTCTGAAAGCACTTGTAAACATCGTCTGCATCGATGTGCGGTATTTGTTCAGCCTTGTTTACAAAACTGCAAGAGGTGCAGAATTTCCTTGCTAAAACATACAAAATTCCTCATGAAGCTATTAGAAGCCACGAGTCCATCCATTTTCTATATTCTAGGTCTGGAGGGGTTGGACAAGAGACTGGGTGCACCCTGGACTGGTTGCCAGCCAAAAAACTGGCATCTCAATGATATCCTTTGTGTTCACACAGGGATCATCCAGCGTCTGAACTCGGGCGAGGTAGTGATGGGAGCTTTGTGATGGCCCTTGAGAAGCAGGGCTACATCAATGTTCTACATGAGTGTCCTTCGTATTGCCTATTAGCATTGAATCATTTCTGTCTAGTCGGCAACACTCACACTTAATCCGAGAAACACAAACAAAATAAGAAGTCGAATTCATCCGGACTAAACTAGCAAATGTACGCCGACAACACAACACTCATTCATCTGGAAAGGTGAGGGGGGTGGACAGTTGTGTAACTTGTGTTTGCCAATCAGAGTGTCTCTGGCTTAGACCGCTCCCCCTGCTTGCAATGGATTTAAAGAAGTGCTCTGACCTTTTTTAATGTCTGTTTCAACCTGTCAAAGTCTGAGCAGTCAGGGGTCCTCGCAGCTCCGGGAATATGGCACCAAAGGTAAGCAGTGGAATTGCATGGAGCAGTTTTGCACTGCAGTTGAGGTCAAAAGCTGCTTTTGCTGATTCAGGCCTCCACAGAGAAACTTTAGATGAATATACAAGTGTCTGGCTCTAGAGCACAGGAATGGATCAAAAATCATTCCAAGTATCACTTTTGCGGTCAAATGCTGCTTGCAATGCAAAACTTTGACCTTTGTGGCTCAAAATCAGCCTCACTGGGTCGGTGTGTGGATGTTTATTACCATTCCTAAATTGACATCCATCCTTTGTTTCCTTCTCTCAGGGAATCTTGGAGCGTCTCAACGCCGGGGAGGTGGTGATTGGCGATGGCGGCTTTGTGTTTGCCCTGGAAAAGAGAGGCTACGTGAAGGCGGGTCCTTGGACCCCTGAGGCTGCCGCCGAGAACCCCGAAGCAGGTGAAGACCAGGAATCAAATAACTTTAAAAATAATGGAATCAATACAGCTCCTTTTTTTTTTTTTGCGTGTGTACTTTAGTTTGAGTGATTGTGTTACTTTTCGTGAACTGCTTGTAATGCAATCGTGTTTGCTGTTCCAGTGCGCCAGCTGCACAGGGAGTTCTTGAGGGCAGGGTCCAATGTCATGCAGACCTTCACTTTCTACGCCAGTGATGACAAGCTGGAGAACAGGGGCAATAAGCAGACCTACACCGTATGTTCAATAAAGCCAATGTGGCACGTTCACTCCTGTAACTGCATCGGGAGTAACTCGATTTTTTAACATGCCATCGTTAACCAAGTCGGTTTTATCGCAAAGGGCGCCCAAATCAACGAGGCCGCCTGCGATCTGGCCCGTGAGGTGGCCAACGAGGGCGACGCCTTGGTGGCGGGAGGTGTGTCTCAGACGCCGTCTTACCTGAGCTGTAAGAGCGAGGCAGACGTGAAGGCCATTTTCAAGAGGCAACTGGACGTTTTCATCAAGAAAAACGTGGACTTCCTGATTGCTGAGGTAGATGCCAATCCTCGGTTCTGCGTGCAAATAGTCCGTTTTTATTGTCTCACAGTGACGTTTGCTCATTCTGCAGTACTTTGAGCACGTTGAGGAGGCCGTGTGGGCGGTGGAGGTGCTGAAGGCGACGGGGAAGCCCGTGGCTGCTTCTCTGTGCATCGGGCCGGAAGGCGACATGCACGGCGTCTCACCTGGAGAGTGTGCTGTCAGGCTGGTCAAAGCTGGTTGGTTGCACACCAAACACAACTGATTACTATATAGTAGCGCTTTTGTGGTGACTACAAGTCACAGCTACAAATTTGGTGTCTTCTTGCACAGGTGCCCAGATTGTGGGTGTCAACTGCCACTTTGACCCACTGACCTGTGTGGAGGCTGTCAAGATGATGAAGGCGGCTGTGGAGAAAGCCGGCCTGAAGGCTCACTACATGGTGCAGCCTCTGGCCTACCACACCCCCGACTGCAACTGCCAGGGATTCATTGACTTGCCAGAATTCCCCTTTGGTAATAACATCCTGTACATACACACACACATATACACTCAAACAATTTTTAATGTAATGGGTAATATAAAAAGGAAGTTATTAAATATTAGGGTCAAATAATGACATTTTTATTGCTCATCAATTAAAAAATCAATTATGACTCATACAGAATGTAAGGGCTGCAACGGCAGAAAAAAAAATTACTCCAATAGGAATTTTATAATTTGTGAAATCCTTGTCTAGGTCTGGAGCCTAGGATCCTGACTCGATGGGACATGCACAAATACGCCAGGGAGGCCTACAACGCCGGCATTCGCTTCATCGGCGGCTGCTGCGGGTTTGAGCCGTACCACATCAGGGCCGTGGCAGAAGAGCTGGCGGCCGAGAGGAAAATCATGCCCGCTGGATCGGAGAAACACGGCATGTGGGGTGCCGGTCTGGAAATGCACACCAAACCCTGGGTCAGAGCCAGGTAATCCATAATCATACATGTTTGCACTTCACTCCAGTAAAATGTTACCAACATACTCTACAACATACTATGTGCTGCAGCTCATGTTATTCCTATGTTTTGTATGACTTAGAGCTCGTCGTGATTACTGGGAGAACCTGAAGCCTGCCTCTGGCCGTCCACTGTGTTCCTCCATGTCCAAGCCGGACAGCTGGGGTGTCACCAAAGGCCACGCTGCGCTCATGCAGCAGAAAGAAGCCACCACTAAGCAACAACTCAAGGAGCTGTTTGACCGATCAAAGAGCCACTGATTGTACTATTGACGGCCTCAGACCCGACAGCAGAGATTCACGTAAACAGTCGTTGACTAAACGTGTGCAAATGTCAGCGTTTTCATCCTGTTGACTACTCAGGGGGGCAGATCCTGTTGTTGTGTGCATCTGCTGATTGCCAACTGCTGTAGGGTTCGTGTGAAGCCACAGTGGCAGCTCAAGAGTTGGCCCCTTTATGATCAGCGCCTTTGATTTTCCACGCAGAACCACTTTGTAAAATAAACATACAATGTGAATCAGTGTCTTGACTGTTGCTTTGTGGGCATCCAAAAAAAATACGTAAATACCGTACAAGCTGCAGTTGCAACCAAGCACTTTACATATAACCTAAAATAATGATGCAACTACAAATATATATTGATATCTATTGAAAAGAACAGAGAAATGTTTACAAATCGAATCATATTGATTAGATTTATAAATAGGTAGATCAAGAGTCATCATGGAGCATCACCATTGAACATGACAAGATTTTGGAGACTTTTAGATTGCAGTAAAAGTAATCCTCGGTGTATGATGACATTTTGGTTTTACAGCAGCTCCTGACTTTGTAATTTAAAGTTCAGCATTTCCCAACCTTTATTAAGCCATTTTATATGAGAATTACACGCCGCTATGGCGCCGATAAATGCCACTTATCTCCTTCTGTAGACAAGCTTTGCGCCTGCTCTGCCCCGTTTCTTATTGGACGATGTATATCACGTGAGGAGTGTATATAAAAATACAAACGACACAGAGATCTTCGATTTCTCATTCCCTCAGTTAATCCAGGCGCTGATATCAGACACTGACATCCTTCACAAATTCCGGACGTCGTGTGTTCTATTTAGCATATTTACGGTTGTTCTCCCGGAGTAAAAGGTTACGAAAGGATTTAAGTACGTACTTAATTTCGTGAGTCAATGGAAGGAAGCTAATCCATAAACCTGCATTATATTGGCTTTTTTACTGACCTTGAGAGAGTACTTGCCTGATAGGTAACGACGTGGTAGTGGGTTGAGGGCTTGCCAATTGTGTCTGCTTATGTAAACATGTGACGCTAATCGTTTACTTTGTGTACTGTGGGCTCGTCAGCACACTCAGGACGTCACTACGTGTTGTGGGCGGCACCATCTTGTGGCGTGCAGAGGAAACGCCATTGCTTTAAAACCCGGAACTAAAAGTGCGGAGGTCGTCATGGGGAGCAAAGTCAGCTCCAAAATGGCTGCTCCCACCGCTAGAGTTATTCAGGTAACGGCTCCATTTGACAACTTAACGTGCAGATGATTTTTCATGTCATATTCGTTTAAAACTTATAAATGAAAATGAAGGTTTTTTGGGGAATGTTTGATGAATTAGCACAGAGAGGAAGTCCAGAGAGAGAGGTGACAAAAGCTGCTCGTACCCTTGTTGGTGTCCTTGTTTTTCGCCGTCAAAATGTATTTTTTCTTCCACAATGAAACAGCAACCAGTAACCCATTTGGGCATTCCAATTATGCATGCGTAAAATATCTAATTCCCTTGTCAGGCAGGTGTCATAAAGGCGTACGCGAGAAGACTGCTAGCAGGCCAAATTTTAACTCCCTTTCGATTTGAATCTACCACTAAATAATAATGTGGCGTCAGTCAGGCTTTATAAAGTAATAATGAATAATAAGTGCGTTTACAAATGTTCCTTTTTTCCCCGTTTTGAATGTATTGTATGTATTCCTGAATAATGGTCAACAGGACACTAATTAGAAATGTCCTATAATTTAATTTCATAAATAGTATCACTGTTTTAAGCAGTACTATCCTTCAAATAGACAGTTTTTGCTCTCCTCAGGTAGTGCGGCCTCATGCGCCCATGATCAAGTTTCCCAGCAGACAAGAAATCCCTAAACCCAATGGTGAGCGGAATCATGTCTTTTACCAAGATATTAAATTGAAAGAAAACACAAAACATGAATTATTTGTAATGGATTTACTGTTGGTTTCATGTATTTTCTAATCATCGCATCTTATTTTTCTCTCCTACAGCCCAAGAAGCATTGAAAACTTTATTAGTCAACTTCTCGCAGCCCAACAGCCCCAGTTCGGCATCGCCGCCAACACAAATAACAAATCGCATAACTCTGCCGCCCATCGCGGGCACACCTGACACCTTAGCATCGGTTCAGCTGCTACCTGCAAGGTACCGCCGCAGACCACTTGTGGTAGAAGAGATGGATTATATTCAGGTGAACTAGCAAGTTCTTAAATATGAGCAGTTATGACTACAGAACTGTATTTGAAGTAACTGTGTATTCTTGTTGTTATAGCGTGGTGGACCAGAATGATGGGTCCCAGTATAACTGCAACCAAAGTACTTAATCTATGGAGCTCATCATCCTGATGTCTTTTCTCTTCTTGGCACAAAAAACTCAAGACGCAATGTAGAATAAAATATTTTCCAAATCCTCTCATGTACATATTTTTTTATTTTTCAGGATGTTTGTTTTGATGAGCTTTTGAAGGACATTCTGATGAACAGTGGATGTTCTCTTGCATTGACATATTGCACCACACTGCTTTTTTTTTTTTTTTTTTTTTTGCTTCTGTTGACTAACGTGTGATGCATTTAACAAAACTGAGATGTTTGGTGTTTGTATCAATGCTGTGTTCAAGTCAATAAAGTAATATTCTATTCTGGTGTGGTCTGGTGTGAGTGATGTAGATGCAAAACAGGCAGCGGATATATAGTTAGCATAAATGCAGGTCTTTATTGTTGCCAACATGCTCTCTATGCTAACACTGAATATTCACAATTGTGAAATGATCATTCACATCTGTGACAGGTTTCACGGAGTGTATATATATATATATATATATATATAAATATAATTTGTCAAATAGTGGCAAAATTGCAGCCATTAAATTAGACACATTACAATAATGGCACATGTAAGCTGTCCATATACAATTTGCTGTTGTGATTTTAGTGCTTTCGATGAAAGGTTTGTTTGTTTAAAAAAAAACTATTAAACACACAGGTTTGTAAATGAGAAGGTGCAATTGAAACAACAAAACACGGTTAACGACAAATGGCCACAACACTAACATTGAGGTATGCTTAAACTTAAAGTACTCCAGTCAAGAATTCACATGATGTACGTATTTTTTTTCAGCCTATCCTGATACTTGCGGAATCTCAATTTTTGCGCCTTTCCTGAAATACCCTTAGATGCCACAGGGTGGTGCCAAAAGCTCTCTCAATGTAAGTGACGAGTACATGTACACAGTTCTCTAACTTGTCCAAGTATTCATTCGTTCATTGTAGTTAAATATTGCGACTAGAAACAAGTCAAGGAGGAGTTCAGTTTAGCCTGGGTTTCTGAGGAGTCTTTACTGCCTGCACAATTAATTTGGGTGACTTTCTTTTAATAAAAAAATAGTCATTTATTTTTAAGGGGACGATTGAAGATCAGTTTGAATTGACACAGTTTGAAGGGGTTGTCAATTACTTAGTTTTTCAGGATTTGCAGCATGCACTGCACTGATCAGTTGCTCTGCTCTTCCACCTCCTCAAATGCGGGCAAGAAATCAGCGATGGTGTCTACCACATAGTCTGGCACCAGGCTCTGGTCCACCTCACTATTCCCGTACTGGTGGGCCTCATCCATCTGGGACACCCCAGTGAGGGTGAGCATGGTGTCCAGGCCGCAGTTTGAGCCGAACACCATGTCAGTCTCTAGGCGGTCACCCACCATTAGGCACTGGGCCGGGTCCATGCTCGGGAACTGTCTGGAGATGCACTTGAACATGTAGCGACTTGGCTTGCCGATCACCGTGGCCTTGCGGCCCGATGCCACCTCCAGGGCTGCCATGAGGGACCCGGAACCTATCAGGAAACAAAAGCCAAATAGCAGGGCTCATCAGACCCTATCGAGTGTGAATCGTGGAAGTTCACTAAGCCACATTAAAGACCGATGCAACTAATACAACTACTGCATTGCACCAGTCAGACTAATTGTGACTTGTGGTGGTTCCAACTTAATGAAACCTCAATTAGTTGTTGCAAAGTATAGTAAAAGCCTCACAATGCCCCTCAGCGGAGCGACTGCGCACCACCACCTTCATACCTGGCAAAATCCTTCCGCTCGACAGCGGGTGCCAGGGGTCGTTGTCGGTAGCCAGGAACAAGCAGTTCGGGTCCTTCAGGTAGCACGACGCCTTGGCCAGCTTGAGGAAAGTCAGTTTGTCATCGTGGCCCACCAGCACCGCCTTGACGTCCGTGGCCAGGGCGCAATCGTAAATGGTGGCGTCCGGCTCGTCCACCTCCTCCACGCAAGGGATTCCCGCCTCCCGGAGCTCGTCCCGGAGCCCGTCGCAACCAACGACGAACACCTGGCCACGCAGCTTGGCCACATCCCGCAGGTAGAGGGCCGAGCAATAGGACGAGCTGAAGATATGCTCCAGGGCGACAGCAGTAAAGCCCAGCCGGTAGAATTTGTGGACGTACCTCTCGCGCGGCCTGGTCGAGTTGTTGGTGACGAACACGACGTTTTTGCCCCGACTCATGAGCGAGTTGACCACCTGGGCCGCGCCCGCCACGGCCTTCTCACCGTGCCACAGGACCCCGTCGCAGTCGAACAGGATGTAGTCCTTCGCCTCCAGGAGACCTCGTATCTGCGCACCGCGAATCTTCCGGCAGGCTTTGAGGCCAATTGTAGCCGCCATGACGGAGTTGTCCTCAGCCTCTTCCGTGTTTCACCTCCTAAAGCGTTGCCGTGTTAGAAGCTGGACCATAATAATGCGTTTGACGAGGGATACGGCAGCATGGCCGTTCGTTGTTTAATTAATCACATTGCGGATAGGACCTTTGCTGTTTTCCGTACCATCTTACGGCGATAGGTAGGAAGCGTGACGTGTGCCACGCCCACTTGGTCAAATTCTGACCAATCAGAGTAGAGTGGCACTTTGACCAATCAAGAGCGTACTACGACAGCCAGCGAAATGAGCACTGAAAAAAAAAAATGCAGTCACACTGGCATGTGTACAGTGGGCGGAGTTTGGAATAACAAGAGTACTGTTGGATTTTGTCCACAATTTAGGGAGCGCGTTATCTGCGCCTCACGGCAAAAGCCTTTACCAATCACCTGTTATCCAATTTACTCACTGCGTGCTCGTTTGATTTCTTCAGATTTAGGAAAATGCAAAGACACTGAAGCAGAAATTAGACTTAGACAGATTGGTTGAGTTCAATCACAATTCTTGTTCAAAAAGCTCTGTTTTCAGGAAAGTACAATACAGCGCTGGGCCCTTCAAGAGCGGAAAGTCTCCATTCAGAAAAGGCAAAGTCCAAGGTTGTTAGATCAGTTTTATATTCAGTAGCACATTGTGGGCCGGGATTGATGGGCGATGAGTCTTCGGGGTGGGGCAAGTTCGAAGGAGAGTCTGCTTCCATGGGAGTGGTGCTGGTTATGGGCGATTCGGTGTGTAGGTGGGGGGCTGTTGGTGTGTGTGTGTGGAGGGGGGCTGTTGTCTTCCCTCCCGTCTTTCGGCCTTGGCGATCATCTTTGGCTGAGTCTTTCGGTAGCTCCTTCTGGCACCTGCTGGTTTTATCTCCACGTGACCTTCCTGTGAACATTCTTCTCCAATCTTGGACATACACTGTCGTACCTCATTCAACCGTATCTTTTCTTTGTTAGGCTAACTATTTCCCTCTGTGCAGAGCGTTCAGTAGTAATCAAAAACTGGCGTCTAGCATTAGTCAAAACATAAGATACAATCAAGTACTGAACGGTCATGGACGACTCTGGCCGTGTCCATGATTCAGAGAAAAAACATCAGGCATGCATTCCACAGTTCCTTAAGGGTCATTAAGCTATTTAGGCAATATATCAAAAGTCATTTGTTATTTCAAAGTCCTCAGAAATATATCAGATCATAAAGTTACAAAAACCTTTCTCATCACCACTTATCAAAAATGTCTAGTTATGTCTTCTTTATTGATTTGGTGTGTAGGTATAATTATATGCTTAAAATGTTTCTTTTATTTATTTAATATGTGAATATACTTGTCTGCTTATGTACTTTATTCAATGAGGTTTGAGCATATCTGTTTTTGTAGCGAGGCATGACTTTTTGTATTTCGACCTCATTCCTTCAGCATCAAAATGAAAAAGAAACCCTGGGCTTCAGGTTCCACTTTCATTCTAAGTATCCACCTGTCACTGAGTGATGGACGGTACAAATACCTATTGTATGAGGCATCGCACCCACGAGGAAGGAAATGACCGATCAGCCACCCTACCCAGATTAGGTGGGCCAAGTTTCACTTTGAGACAGCAGCTGAGAAGCGAATGGAGTTATTTTAAATCACGTGGCCTACATGTTTACTCTTTCTCAAGGGTATTTACCAGGTCATGGAATTTCCCTTAGTTCGCCAAAGAAAGTAAAAGTAAAATTCTTACCAAAAAAAAAAAAAAAAAAGCTAAAACCACCTCAAATACAATTTGACTACCTGCCCTCACGACGGATTCAACTAGAACTGAACGTCCAAGTCTATCTGCTTCAGAACCTAATTTGATCTAGTATTGTCCATCTATTCTGTCAAATAAATGAGTTGCCAATTCCTAACATTACATTACAATATAAATTACATCCCCATGAATAACCACAATTAATTTAGCTACATCCACTTTCGCAAATAATAAATGGTATAAACCGAGCGATGTGGTCGGCCACAAGGTAGAGTATAAGGCTAACCTCTGATGATGTGGCACTTTGGGTGGTGTGAAAACGGAAGTGCGAAACAAGAGCAAAATTAATCTTCACCTTTCATTTTGGTGAAATGGTTGATAACATTTGACCCAAAGCTACAACTGGACAATATTGCATCGATTTGATGTGTTATGTTGCAAAATCAACACTACACCACTTGACAAATACACAACAAAATTGACCATGTGACGCGAGTTGATATGCATAAAAGCTGAGTCTCTTTTTAGCTTGTCACAATAGGACATTTAACGAAGTTTGTTTGTTTTTTTTCCTACTCCAGACGACATCACATTTATGAGAGCAAACAGATATCCGGTAATATCATAAAGAAACCGAAAGCAGTTTCACTTTCAATATTGGTGGATGCAAAATTGGAAGGATGAGTCAGCTTGCTGCAACACAAGATGTACTGTTTAGCACGCACGCGCGCACACGCACGCGCGGCCACGCGCACACAAACACACGCACACACACACACACACACACATTAATACATACTAATAAATATACAGTAGACACCTGCATACTTATTTATATATATATAATGTAACGTAACATAAATTAATAATTAGAAATCAATGCAATAATAATACGATAAGTAACAAGTGCAATTATGTAAGCATGTTCGAAAGTCTAGTGTTGCATGCAAACAATATAAATGGGGGCGTTGTGGCTGCAGGGTGGGGGGCCACCGACAAGCTGCACGGCTATTGTCCAAACCAGAGTTCAATGAGAGGGACCCGGGACACAGGGGGAGGTCAACTATGTGACAACGTGGTAGAAAAGCACTCGAAGAGGACCGGTCCAATTTTGTTTTTAATACGTGAGATGGATTTAGGATTTTGGTTGAAATGTGGCCGGTTTCGAATTCAGGTGGGTTAGTCATGTCGAAAGTGAACACACGAATTATCGCTCCCAAATCTTGCGCAGCCCACCCACCCCCACTCTTGCTAATAGGGCCGTTCCCTTTCTCTCCACGATGGTATGATCCAAAGGCATAAAAACGGGGGGGCCCTGCAGCATTCAGTCAGTGGGTGAACAGATCGACGAGAAATCTGTTTCTCGCCAAACAAGTTGTATAGCTGACGCACACGTACCCAAAAGCAAAGATGCCAAAAAGTCTGCAGGAGCTGATCCAAAAGCTGCATGAGATCTTTCAAGACAACAATGTCAACGTGGATGAGGTGCAGGAACTCATGGAGTCATACAGGAGCAACCCTAAGGACTGGAAGCAATACGCCATGTTTGATAAACTCAGGTAAAACTCATTTCTTTTATGAAATGTTTATGATGAATTTCTTTGAACGAGCAGTGATGCACTTTGCACGCTTGTTGTGACGTCATTGCCTTTGCATTTGGTCCAATGAATAGATTTTTGTTGAAGGTAAATTCTGCTCTTTAATTATTTTGCTAGTTTTAAGAGATATACAATTACGATCAAATCTAAATGACAAATTATTCCAAATTTAGAGTGCATATAGTTAGATTGACAATTTGGTTTTAACAAAGAACAAATCTATATCTTTCAAACCTCAAGATATGCATGTTATCTGTCCTATATCGACTACACAGTGACCCACAATACATTGCAATGGTGTTCCCTTGCCAGTGTTGTGATGGCCATTGGAAGGGGGAGGGAGGTAGTGAGGGGTTTGCGGTTAACCAATCAACAGTAAGCAAACGACACACACCCGCTCGTGTGTGTTTGTGCAGAGGTTTGGGCTCCGGTGGCGTGAAGATCACCAGGGAGCCACCGCAGCTGCCTCCAAACTATTTGGCATATGATGGAATGTGAGGGAGGGGGGTTGTAGCCCCATCCCGGCTCCCTTCAATAAGTCTGTAAAAGACCTTAAGGGATGACATCAACTTTCTTCTCTGTACAGTGGAAATAAAAGATGCCAGAAATGACTAGTATAGTTATTGTTTTGGTAATGGGCAGTGTTGTTTGCAGCAAACGTACTATTTGGAATTATGGGCTAAAAATGCAATCTTTTGCCATAATATATTTTCCCATACCGGTTTAAAAAGTCATTCATGGGGGAGGTGGAATGATCTTGGTCTTTCACCATCACACATTCTTGCCTTTTTATTTACAGATACACGAGGAACTTGGTGGATGAAGGCAATGGGAAGTTCAACCTGATCATCTTGTGTTGGGGAGAAGGCCAAGGAAGGTGAGGAGAAAGTTGATATGCATGCAGCGCAACACATTTTGTAAATCTAGACTAGCCTTTAATAGCAGTGATACCCAATCACTATGCTGTGTCATATTAGTATGTCGGGGCTTATCAGGTTTGCTGCCGGAAATGACCTAAATTCAACTCGGTCCAAAATCTCAATATTTATTCAATATCAATATTTTGCTACAATTCCTTTTACTGATATTCTATGGTACGAGATTTATATTACAAATTTTTGGTCCAGCAGGGTCCGCTGATGTATACACAAACAATAATGGGATTTTAGTTTTGACACATTGTAAATATTTGCTTCTTTTGTCATTGCACACGTGGCGGCACATAATGATACACAATATAATCTGGCCCCTCCTAACACTGCTGCGCGTGCGTGCATGTGTGCTGTGACCACCTTGCAGTAGTATACACGACCACTCCAATTCCCACTGCTTCATGAAGATGCTCCAGGGCGAGCTCAAGGAGACTCTCTTCGACTGGCCCGAGAAGGAAGGCGGGGACATGACTGAGAGGTCAAACAGGACCCTGGAAAACAACTCTGTGGCCTACATAAATGGTAAGAAGAAAACATTTTTTTTGGCTGATGTCTGCATTCTTCCACGGGGCGTTATCATGTCGTGTGTGTGCATGTGTCAAAAGAACAAACATCTTCTGCATGCTCTCCTCCTGCGGCAATAACTCTCTGACCTGCAGTTATGTGATGCATGTATGTGATAAGTGTGCTCACCCGACTCGTAGCAAATGTGCCTTCTTTCTTAATCAAATAGAAACTCTTTGGTTAAGAGTGAAGACATGAAAAAAATGTGGCATCCATGATGGCGATATACTGTTATCTTAAATCCTATGATTTAATGAGTTAAATATAGATTTTGCCCAATGTGTATGTTGCTAAGTGTTGCTAAGAAAATATACAGTGCGTCGCTGAATGCCAAGTTCTTCTTAAAAAGCAAACAAACCACAAGGGGAACGGTATAAATAGCAAAAAACAGTTGACCCATAAAAATTTGTGTTGCTATCGCATGGTGCCGTCGTGGTTAGCTTGTATCTCACAGTTATGAGGTTTAAATATACAATTCATGTTCTCCCTGCGCTAGCGTGGGCTTCCTCCCAGATTTCAAAAATGTTCCGAGATTGACTTGTCCATATATGGGAAAATAGTGCGACTGATTATTTATATGTTTCCTGAGAGTGGCTGGCGACCAGTCAAGTCGAACACGACCACTTGCCCAAAGTCAGTTGGTATCGACTCCAGCTCTGTGTAATGTGGTGTTCCACAAAGATCTGTCCTGGAGCCATTTGTTATTCCACATTGACAATGCAAATTTTATTGCCCCTGGTTTATTTAACTTAAATGTTGATTAGTATAATTTTGATCTCATTATATGTGTCCTGAAATGATCAGATGACCTGTGCTACAAAAAAAATGATTGGATGGATGCTGATATTCTGTAAGCGCTGACCACTGAATATTATTTCCTTACCTTTTGGTTTGGCTCATGCGCCTCAGAGGACTTTGTATAAACTCCCCAATTGGAAACATTTCGTCACTCGTTGTTTCCAACAGTGGGAGAAACATTTCACAACATTCCAGTCATTCACTGATGGAACATTTGCACTGTTTTTTTTTTGTTTTTTTTTCCAGACAAAATTGGCCTACACCGTGTGGAGAACGCAAGCCACACGGAGGGTTCGGTCAGTTTGCACCTCTACAGCCCACCTTTCCAGACGTGTAAAGTCTTTGACCAGCGCACCAGCCACACAACCGAAGCCAAGATGACCTTCTGGAGCAAATATGGAGAGAGGACACCATTTGTAAGCAACTTTGTCATCAACATTTCATTCTATTTGAACTAATTCAAGAGATGCATACACAGCAGATTGAATGCATAGAGTATCAACACCCAGCCCATTAGCTGAATTTCCACAGGGAGAGGAAATTGTAAATTTTTTTACAGCTTTTCTCATGGTTGTTAAAAGCAATACAAGCTTCACTGACTGCTACACATTTTTATGCGCGTCTCACAGAAATAAATGTGAACAGGCCAGACCTTTGGCTTATTAAACACTATGCAGTACACTTGGCTTAATTTTATCGTGCATCGATTTTATTTTCCTAGTGACGCAAATGGTACTAATTCGGTGGACTGGCCCACGCGCTGTTAAAGTATACCTTGACCACAACGCCGGGAGTTTAAGTACTTTAGTTTGCGATACTAAATGATAAGATAGCGGCAGTAAAAACGAAGCCATAGCCTCTGTGTTTTTCTTAAGTATTAATAAGTTAAAAAAAAAAGTAATACAGGATAAAAGACTATTTTGAATTACACAGTTATAAAAATAAAAAATATATATTTAAAATAAAATGTGATTATTATAATTGTGGATTATGGGAAAATCTAACTTTTCTCTTTTATGTATTGTAGGAGACCACAGCATCAAAGGAGAACAACTAGTTTTCCAAAAGGAGACTCTGAACCTTTTTTTCTTTTTTTGCTTCTTTGATTTTGTTGTTCGCTTTTAAATATGTAGTTTTTTAAATAAGCTGCAAGCAGAATCAAAATGACACACATGCATTAGTATGGCTTTATCACTCGCTGCTTGACAAATACTTTTGATTACCATGCAACCGAATGCATGAATGGACACACATTTTGTCATGTTAGAGAGAAAATTTGCACCCCCTTGTTGCTTCGGCTGAATGGATAGCAAATTTCTCTCGCAGTTTAGCACTTTTCTGTCTGCAATATCCTGGAATGTTCATTGATGCGAAAATTGGATGGATGAAGGAAAAATGTTTTTGTATGTGGGTAAAAAATTTGACATTTTTATTTGTTACTTGTGAAATCATTGCGCTCTATGGTGCAGTTTTACATTTTTATTTGTTGCCTGTGAAATCATTGATCTCTGAAGCAATAAATCATCAATGGAACAATAAGCATTTTGTTTTTGGATTGCTTTTTTGTTTGGCTATTCAAACATGTACTATTTCCCACTTAATTACGGTGTCCCGCAAGGGTTTGAATTGGAGCCATACGTTATTGTATGTTGACAATGCTGATTCACTTGGCCCAGTGGTTTTATTTGTATTTGAATATTCGAAATATATAGAAATTTGTATTTCTTATTATATGTGACGAACTAGCAAACAGTCCAGATTTGAAGTCATGCTAACTAATAATGTCCTCACTCAATGTGTGGTAGCAACATTCTCCCCACGCTTGCATTGTTAGAGTTCACCCCATCTTCTGACATTCAGAAAACATGTAGCTTAGGTTTATTCAAGAGGTTTATCAACTAATTATACTGAACAAAATAAAAGCAACATGTCTTTACGCTTGTTTTTAATGAAAAGGACTAAAAAATCTATGAACAAATATTTGTTACAAATCTGTCTAGTTTTGTGTCGTGAGCACTTTTGACAACCGAAAGTAGTTTAAATATATTGAATATATTCACAACTGTTGCTGTAAAAAAGTGCTGTTAAAAAAGTAGCAATAGCAAAACTTAAAATAATGCATTTGGGCAAAAAAAAAAAAATAGTTGGCAAGGATTGTCCAATTAAAATGCCTATTTGTAACTTCTTCAAAGTTGAAAAACATCTGCCAAAGGGTCTGTCATGTTACAAATATTCACCGCTTGAGTATGCTTATAAAGCCACCATCGATGTAATCTCCTCCAGAATGTCAGGACTTGTCTTCCGCTCTGACCCTTCTGACCCAGAGTGTGCCTTATAACTTACAAGGTCTCTTATGCTATCGCCTGAGCTCAATCTGCAGCCATGGGATGAATCGCTGTGACTAGAATTGAAGCCATTACGATGATGAGAATCGCCGAGGACAAAGCTCGGGCGAATTCCCGGATTGTGACAATATTCACGACGGGATTGCTGGCTAGCTAAACTGCGGTCTGAATCAGAGTCATACTGGGTTTCAGGTTTAGAGAACTGATCTGGCTCTTGTTCTCTTATGACACTTAAATCCACCTGTGCTCCGGCATCCTGCTGGACAGTCACGTGGAGCAGTCCATCTCGATGATCACCGTTTCCGTTTGAGGCCGGAGATTTGGGAGTCATTACGTCATTGGGATTAACCCTGGTGGCCTAAAGAGAAAGTGGAGGAAGAATTCACCAATTTTCATTTTTAGTCTTTACTAAATGTGAAATGAAATAATTTGTAAGCCATTTATGTAAAGTATAATGTTAAATCTTGCACCTGAATATCACGAGAATGACGTTGACCGGATGCTACTCCATTCAGTTGGCCCACGTGTCCCAGAGTGGAAGAGAGCTGCGGTCTTCCCAAAGGCGAGAAATCTGACTTGTCAATGCCGGCCATAGATGCTATCTGACCTAGGCTGAGTGAGAACATGATAGTGAAACAGAAGAAAAGCTTTGTGGCATTTGAACGACTTTCTGATCATCAACAGATGAAAAGGAGTGAGATATCCATCCTACTCTTTTCATGGTCCTCAGAAAAAAAAGACAGAAAAAGAAAAATATATTGTATTCAAGAGGCATCAAAATGAAAAAGAAACCCTGGGCTTCAGGTTCCACTTTCATTCTAAGTATCCACCAGCCACTGAGTGATGGACGGTACAAATATCTATTGTATGAGGCATCGCACCTACGAGGAAGGAAATGACCGATCAGCCACCCCACCCAGATTAGGTGGCCCAAGTTTCACTTTGAGACAGCAGCTGAGAAGCGAATGGAGTTATTTTAAATCACGTGGCCTACATGTTTACTCTTTCTCAAGGTTATTTACCAGGTCATGGAATTTCCCTTAGTTCGCCAAAGAAAGTAAAAGTAAAATTCTTACCAAAAAAAAAAAAGCTAAAACCACCTCAAATACAATTTTACTACCTGCCCTCGGAACGGATTCAACTAGATCTGAACGTCCAAGTCTATCTGCTTCAGAACCTAATTTGATCTAGTATTGTCCATCTATTCTGTCAAATAAATGAGTTGCTAATTCCTAACACTGAGGGTTATAGGCAAAATTATGTTTCATACTTAAATAAAATAAAACCAATGTGATTAACAGTCAGCATGACTGACGATAACAAGACCCTGTCCAATCACTCAATTGCAACAACAGAGCATTATGGAAACACAAACAGCGGGTATTTGTGTCACCCACCCAGCATCATTGACGAGATCCAGGAAAGCGTGGAACTTGGCGAACGAGCGCTCGATGCTCTCCAGCACGTCCTCGTCTTCCAGGGCGCTGCGGTCTGGCGAGCCCACAGTCGCGAGGGCCTTGGACAGGGAGATGTTATTATCACGAAGACGAGCGTTCTCCAACTCAAACTGAATGAAAACAAGACAGGATAGAAAATTATTTGAGAGATGTTGTTTCGCTAATAAGTGTAACTATGCCATTATCAAGCTTCCTTTTTTTTTTTTAATCCAAAACATTATCTGGAAGCACCTCTCTGACTAAAGACTCAGCTTTTAGTCTGGCCCTGCGCTCCTCTCCCAATCTCAAACGACATTCCTGTAGCGCCATCTGCAGGACATGCAGGAGAACAGCGGTAAAATGAAAAAACAGTTCTCTGTTCATCTTGGGCTAAATGTGGCTAACCTGCATACGATCCATTTGCCGTGCAATGCTGCTGTCCTGTTGGCTTTCATTAGATGGCCTCGGATCACTCATCGTAATTGCCGGGCCCTCTTCCTCATCACCGTCCTCCTCTTCCTCCGAATCAGACGCAAATGTTACCCTCACATTGGACGCAGCCTTTTAAGGGGTCAGAAAAGTGTCGGAACTACAATACAGCAAACGAGTCATACAAACTATAAACACAAAACCCATACCTGACCTTGTTGCGTTGATTGGAAACTGTGCTCTTTTGCATCTGCAGGAGGAAAACCTCTGGAATATACAAATGCAACTCATCAGTTTTGGGGCTGCAAGTATTAAGATGGGTTTCTCTCGCTTCTTTTATTGTAACCTCCTACCTTGTTGTCTTCAACTATTTGTTTTAAATTACCACCAATGAACTGGATCAACGGTCTCCTTACCGCTGGCGTCCAGCCCGTGCGGCGGAATGACGAGGCGCATTTCTGCAGCGGGAAGTGGGTTGCTGAAGCTTAGCAACAACTGAGCCTTCATCTTCAGCAGAAGTTGTTTTTTGAGAAGCTGGAACAAGAGCGTAACAGGCCAATGATGCGGCCAGCAGAGTTCAAGTTAAAGCCAGCAAACGGTACAGTCACGCTTAGAATTGGGTCAGTTATCTCTAGATACATTTTGTAAAATTAAATATGAGGCAGTTTTTGCTTGTTGTACCAAAATAAATGTTTTAAAGACCACATAGAAATGTATAGTACGTAAAGTTTAATACAACTATTTAATTCAGGGGATTTTTTTTCATACCACTAGAGGGAGCCCGCGCCTCTCCCCCAAACATCATTTTATGTACCCCCATGAGAACTTAACCAAAGTCACATAACATATTTGTTGCTTAACCTTTTCACAAGTGACTAAAGCATTTTTTCGGGAAACTTACAAAAAGTCTGGTCAGTAATTGTGTGTGTGTCAACTGAGTAGAAAGAGTAAATTGTACCGGTTTTCTCTGTGGATGCCCTGGACGGCACTCGTCTCTTAGATGCACCAGCTTTCTGTTGCTCTTTGGTGGCAGGAGTGATCCAGTAGTACTGTGGTGAACATGTAAATATAAACCATTTATTTATATTACCTCATAAATGTAGTACACTGGCCAAACGCATTCACTCACCTCTGGTGTGTGTGCTTCAGCTTTTGTGAGGACTTTCTCTATTATAGTCTTAATTAGGGCATTGTCTAAAACAGAAAGAGAAAAAACATATGCTTTAGTACTGAATGTGAAAATGGAGTGTCATGAAAATGATTGTCTCATTAGTTTTGTGCTATTTTTTAATGATTTTTTTTTAGCCACCTCTGTCAAAATTGTCTTTTGATTTGCCTAATGATGCAGAGCTGTCTTGACAGTGAATGTAATGCAAATTACATTGGCAGCATGGCACAACCAAAAGAAAAAATAGTTAACTTATGACAGCGTCCTACCAACTAAAGGGTTATTCCGGATATCCAGTATGCAGAGAGTGGAATTTGTCTTCAAGACCTCCAGCAGATGACAAGCTCCTCGATTAGAGAGGCCGCATTTCTGCAGGTCTACAGCTGCTCAAAATACAAAGAAAGATCGTTACAACACCATCATACAAATGAATATATGCAAAGCATCATTATTTTTCCATCTCCTTACCTTTCAGCCAAAGGTCTTCGGCCAGCTCACGCGCAAGACGAGTAGCACCCACGTCCCCAATCAAAGTATTACAGTTGAGGGTGAGGCGGCGGAGACCCCCCATGGCCTCCAATTTTGGCTGTTGATAGCGCAAAGATTGTGCCCATACCGAGCCATGTCTCTGCATTCCTTGATGCTGGAACACATTGTTTATACCATCGTCTGACTGACAGCTTCATTATTGTGTGTTAATACATTGACATTAACTATTTGAAAAACACTCGAGCCATTTGTAAGTAATTAAGAATGTCGAGATCCTTTTGCCGGTTGGACTTTTTTTTTTTGAAGCTGTATGCTGGCTGATGAGGGTGCGCCAAAACAGAAGGCTGCATGTGGCTTACAAAGTTGGGGAAAGGCTACATTAAAGTCAATCTCCAATTTCACCTGGATGATGTTTGCAAGATGCTCAGCTCCTCTCCATGTGATATTGCATCCTGTGAAATCGATTTCTTTGATTCTTGTTGAGTACTTCACACTTTGGCAAATGACTGAAAGACATATGAAAAATGACAACACTGTACTCCAATTTAAGACTGCGGAATATTACTTGAAAATAGCTAAGGATCACCATAAATAAGTAACCACTTACCCTCCAAGCCGTCATCTGAGAGAGGACAGTGTGCCAGGGAAAGAGATTGCAAGGAAACACTTTTTGCTACACCCTGAAATGGGACATAGTTTTTATCTCAAATGCTAATATTCAGTGGACATTGTGTTGCTACTTTAGGTGTGCATATCTTGGCCACCCGGGGCCAGTATAATATGGTCACAACTCCTCTATAAGGCCCAGTAATATTAGTCATTCTTTGCAAAGGATAAAGAATATATGTCTGTGAGTATTGTTATATTATCTGTCTACATGTGTTGCATAGAAAAATGCTCTTTGGATGAAAATCGTGGTCCATTCTTACCTTTGTCAAGTTGACAAGATCTCTTTCCCTCAGAGGGAGTCCGTTGAGTTTTAAAGTCTTCAGGTTGGGAGAAAGGGACAGACACTCCTTCAGAACTTTGCACAACTTGAATGTCATGTCCTTAGAACGGATAGATGGAATTTTCTTCCTGAACACTGGTTTGTAGTACCTTCGATCTGTGACAATAAAAACAGAGGCTCAGATGCAAAGTTGGGCTCACCAGAGCTCAGTGTTATGTCCTTTTTTTCTCTTTTAAACCTTACCTGCATCTGCACACGTGTGGCTTGTCTGGTAGGTGCTAGTAATTGCAATATGGTGAAGGTGCCTATTGATAAAGATAGAGTCCAGGATGGGAGGCCAATCAGCTAACTTGACCCTGTCTCCATTGAAGTCTAAAATGCCTTTGTCGAGATGGAGTTTAACAATAGAGAGGGGGAGGGTTTTCTGTTGGGTGCAGGCATAGGTGTAGTATTCCATGAAGTCATGGGCACCCCGCTTCTTAATCTCAACACTCTCATGGACCATTCCTTAGGATGGGAAAAATAATCTGATCATAATCCTGTATTTTTCAGATTATAGGTTGCTCCAGAAAATACCTCACAACAGTCAATAATACACCACGAATATATAATATATATATTATGTTTATATATATATATATATATATATATAGAGAGAGAGAGAGAGAGAGAGAGAGAGAGAGAGAGAGAGAGAGAGAGATAAAGTCTGGAAAATAAATCTCATTTTGGGGGGAAATTTAATTTTACAAAAATCAATACCATCAGTAAAACAGACTGCGAAAGCACTCCAATTAATTTCTCACTAGTAAAACTCTGTTTGAAGCGTTAACAAAATTAATGATTCCCGTGGCATGCACGTCTTTATATTTAATTGGTGTTATGATTGTGTCCTTGGAAAAATTTCTCTGAACGCAAAAATTTTGAGAACCCATTTGGGAAAAACGCTAGCTTCCTAGCAACTGTCGTAAAAAAAACCTTGTTGTTAGCAACGCGCAGCTAATCAATGCTAAACGGTACATCTCACGCCGTTACTTTTGTCATACAATCTGATGTTTGACAGCATTCTAGACTTGGACATACCTGAACGTTCAAGTAATAATTTCGGCTGTTTAAGTGGCGTTGCCAAGGTATTTAGAAACTTCACAGCTTTATAATTGTGGAAAAAACGGTAAGAGTTGTCTTTCAAAAATCGTGACTCTAACTTCTTCGTTGTAATCATGTCGTTGCTAACGATGCAAAGCACTTGAGCGCCCCCTATTATCTACAATACACAGCCTTTGGCGGGCGCTCCTAAACTCAGCACCCAACAATTTGCATACAGTAAATATCATATGATTTCCAATTTAAATCAAAATTTCCCCTCTTAAAAAAGGGAATTGCAATGACAAAATAAATTTAAAAAAGCAAAACCTGTAATGCTCCCCTCCAGAAAGTGTATATTCTAATATACACACTTTATCCATCATAGAAATACTACTGGAATTTTTTTTTTCTTGTTGCAGATAAAAAGGAAATACTGTATGGGAAAATGGGAAATGTCGCTTTAGTCCGGGGGTCCAAATCTCTTCTTCCAAGGGCAACATTTAGCGAAATGTAAGCGCTGTTAGCCAGCCGCCCAGTATCCCACAAAATCAACGTCCCTGAAGGGAGCAGCAGCATCCATCTATTCATTTTCTGAACTGCTTCTCCCCACGGGGTTACTCGGTAATTTACCACGCCCTGAAAGTAGGTCGAGGTCCTTGGAATTTTTTTCACCACGCCTGGACTCAAAATTTGAGCCTCTGCTGTATCTGGTTAAGACAGTTGTGTCGTTTTCAGGCAATATCTCCCTTTTCCAGTTGTATTAGAACGCACCGCAACAACGCCCTTCTTGCGGTCCCGGGTTGTCTTTGTCGAATCCTATTGGTCCGTTTGAGCGCCAATCAAAAACACTTGGTCCCGGTAATCCCAACCCACACCGTTCCCATCCATTGGGATTGTATACCGGACAGAACGGGCCCACAACTGTAACACATCAGAACCATAGAAATCCCGCGCCACTCGTTGGATTATCCGAGTGACCACATCAAAAAGGATTTGTCGCCACGTAGAAGGTAATTTTCGCGTGACTGGTGAGCTCAAAACAATCGTTAACCGAAATATCATCGGATGTACGTGTGTTAATGGCCTGCTGTTTGTGTGTTTTTTTTCCCAAACATTGTTGCCCTTCCTATACGTGTGTGTTGTTTCTGGACAAGGACAACATTTGAATCGATTTAACAACCCTGATATATTTAGTATTTACAATGTCAATGCAGAAAATTGATGAAACTCAAATGTCATGTAGGACGTCACGACAGACTCTGACTCTGCTGCTGACCACTGGCTAATGCTAATGCTAACCTTTAAAACGATGCTTTTCTGACATGTTAAAAAAGTAGAAAAATAAATGTTGCTAATTGTCCTATGAACGTTAAAATATGAAAAAAAACCTTTCTGTTTTTAATTAATGATATTAAATTCAATTTTCAATTTTATTTATGTAGCAACAATTTACTATAGAAACTTCCCAGACACTTTTCTCATACAATTCATATATACAGAAAATGATTGTTCCCCATATGAGCAAGCACTTGGCAGAGGCAAGGTGGTGGTGGTGGCAGGCTGAGCAAGTTGGGTTGAGATGGAGTGACTGAGAAAAGGGACAGATAGAGAAAACAGGATAGAGGTGTTGCATGACCATTTGAGGATGGAGGGATAAGAGAACAATGGTCCAGTGGTGCAGCACTCGTTACTCATCGAATCTCATTTTGTATGTATGTGATGTAGTCTTCTATGTGCGGTCTTCAACGTAAAGTATACATCGGAGAACCAGAGCTGAGTTTGCCCCTCGGGTACTATGATGACAACATTCAGGCTTGATTATGCCATTTCATCATTGGGCTTATTTAATGAGAACATCAATTTTTTTATGTCTGTTTGTTTTTCTCTAGCTGATGTTGAGCAGTTCTAAATCTTTAAATATTAATCACATCAACATAAGTTAATGCACCCACCAGCACTTCATGAGATATACATACGTGATGCTAATACGTATGTACACGCTGTTTGCACCGAATCAGTGAGGTTGTTTTATACTGCGCTGCAGTGTGGTATATTGCAGTAATGGAAACTTGGAGAAGTTAATGACCATTACAGACGGGAGCTCCTGTTACACTGGCTCGTGGTTTTCTTCTCCCTACTCACTTGTCGCTATGTTCATATCAGATGACATGAGAGGTTTATGATGAAGAGAACGCTTGATAAGCCTTCTTAAAGGAACACAGTTTAAAATGCTTTATGTCAACAAAAAAAAAGCCAATGAACGAAAAATCGTGATTGATCGTACATGTTGTAGGGTAAAATGCATAAAGAACTTCACACACTGGACTGAATGTCCTTTCGCTAGTGATGTCAGAGCACTGGCATTTTCACACACACACGCCCACGCATCTGTTCACTTATTTTGTTCCTAAAGCATCCGGTCGTTCTCTAGTTCCAAGGTCACAATCGGAGTTGTGGATCCTGTTTCATAGTCGCAACACGTAGCCATACAAAAGATTTTCTTGTCAGGTTTTTTTGCACCCATATATTGGAGTTTCATGGATTGTGCTACACCTCTGAGGTGTGATTTACAAAACATTGGAACTACTGAAGTAGATCGACCTCTTTTCACCGTTCAGCATTTTGCTTACCTATAATGTGTTGCTTGCTTAACTCCGGGTGAATGTTTTCCACACAGGATGCGACTGCAGCGCCAAAAATAGGGCTCGGGAAACTGTCGAAGATGTTTTTTTTTAAACTTCCGTGCATTTTCATCATAAACAGTTAGATGGTCACCTAATGGGATGGAAATGCACCTTCTAGTTTTTAAAGGGCCTTACAGAAGAAAGTATTATTATAACAGTCAACCTTTCAACATTTCCTAATAACCAAATAAATACACATGGCTAAGGGAGTGGAAATTCAGGGACTGGAATGAAAAGGTTGGAAACTCATTGACGTGGTCACAAGGTTTTACTGTTGTCCAGATTTTCATGGTAAAAGACAGGACAAAAAGGCCTTTAAACCAGTTTGGGTTCTGAGAAATGTTTACAGTCCTCCATTTCACACAGCATTTCGACATATTTTCCCGTAGCTCTAAATGTCCGTGGACAAAAGACAAAGTCCGAGGTGGTGAGATGAGGAAAAAAAAGTCGAGTCTAAAACTAGAACACCACCAGCATACAAATAAAGCTCCCGGCTCGGTTTTTAAGTGCCGGCCACGTTCTTGTTGTTTGCCTCATCTGTGGTCGCGTTCATTGCTGCTTCCCCTCAAAACAAGTATTGATTTGTACGCGGGAGGCTAGCTATCAGTTTCTTGGGTGCATTTCCCAGAATCTGTCCAGCTTCCAATCACTCGACTTTGAGCTCGTAGGATGTGGCGGAGGCTGTAAGGCGGATTCTGCTTTGAGATCTTTTCATGTGTGCGTTGACACTAAGTTCAGACAGCTGCATTGATGTGGAGCTGTGGCTTTGAATTTTATCTGAAGGTGCTGCTTGAAGCATTTCAAATGGAATAAATCACAAACTCATTATTTTAAGTCCAAGTTGTGTTGCAATAATGGATTGAGTAGTTTTTATCGTTCTTTGGGTGCATGTCCAAGCTTGTCCGATTACCGCACCTGTGTGACAGTTGAACGCAACAAATCCGAGAATCGCTTACATAAACACGTAGGTTCGTTAAGTTCACGTCGTCTTGACTTCTTGTCATCCGTAATGCTGACTTGTTTGTACTCCCTTTTTCCAGCAGCTCTGTTTGTTCCTGTCTGTTTTGGGTGCATTTTTAAGCAACTGGTGACCTTGTTGTGCAGCTTCATATACAGTAATATATTTTTTCTTTGCGTTGCGGGGCAAAAATTGAGTCACAAGTGATTCTTCAGATACGCCACTGCTCGAGTGAAGTAAAAAATAAATAAAAATACACACACATATATACATATACTATACACACACACATGATTTTAGATAGGGAAATTTGTATTTTTGCGCTGTGCCTTGGTTACTACATGTGCCACTGAGGTTGAGTGGTGGCTCTTCCAGTTAGGACAAGATGAAAAAAAAAGTTGACGTGCCGGGAAGAAGGGGCGGTCATTTCTCAAACTTCCAGCTCATTCAAAACAAACTATACAGTGTATATAAATGACTTCACTGGCTTAAACGTCTGTATTTGTTTTTTCACACAGGGTGCTCTGCCAACGGCATGGTGGTGCCATAGTGGAGCGGACTACAAAGAGTCACCCGCCATGCCTCAGTTACAAACCAGACGGTGGCCTGTCTGGCTCATCTGTTGTCTCCTCTCAGTGGTACATACTCATGCGCAAAATGGTAAGAACCTTCCACACTTCTTTCAACAATCCTATTAAATATCAACTCTGTACACAAAACACATTGGGCTTTTCTAATGTGTTTTGCTTTCTATTTCCCGACAGACGCAACCGTACCCCAGCAGGTAAACGTGACGCCCAACATGCGTACGCAGCAAATATCCATTTCCTGGCTGGGAGGTAGCGCCACGTTGTTTGATGTCATGATCCTCAGGACGGAACTCAATGAAACGGTCTTCTATGTGAGGGATCTTCAAATTTTTCTTTTTTTGAATTATGTTGCCTGTCTCATTTCTAAAATGGCGTTGAGGTGTTATACGCTGACATCTTGCAAATGTAGACGCTCATTCCCCAAAAATTAAATTGACACCTCTGAATTTTGAGTGTGAAGTTGTCCTGCCATTGACGAATGTATACGTCGTAGGCAGTTTGAGTTAATAATGTTCATGTTAAAATTGTGCCATTGTTTAGAACCAAGTGCAAGCGACTCTCAACCAAACAACCGGTCGGTACGAGTGGAAGTGGACATCAGCAGAACCTCTGGAATGTACCTCATTGTCGGTCCGAATCCGCTCCCGAAGGGGGGCGGTGACGAGTGAATGGAGCAGCACGCAGATCCTTCAAGGTCAAACCGCTTTGATATCACGCCTCCTCTGTACTGGAACACATCAAATATGTCTTGCTATCTCTCCGCCCTCAAATAATCCTCGCCCTCCGCTTATTTCTCCGTCTTCAGGCAACGATCTGCCCACCATTGCGAACTATCAGATGTACCCCATTGACAGAGCTGTGCATACGGGGGACAGCACCACGTTCTGCTGCATCGTGGCCGAAGGGGGGGTCTTTGGTTCCATGCAGTATGGCAAAACGGCCATGAATGCCACACGGTTGAGCCGGCGGAGTTACAGCATCACCGTAACTCACCAGGCTCCGTCCAACAGGTCGGGGACCAACGTCGTCTGCACGGACGGCCTCGAAAAGACCAAACTGTCAGGAACCACGGTATTCGTTGGATGTGAGTTTATCATTAAATTTGGGGTTACGTGACGGAACCTTCACAGCATATGTAGATACTGAGTTTAGTTTTTGGCCCTTTTAAATCTGATTTAACTTTATGACAAGCTCAGCATTTTGACACAAATGTTTGGGGGCTCTTTCTTGTCACATTGTGACAAGACATACTTTACTATTATTTCCCCAGATCCTCCACTGCTCAGTGATTTTCATTGCGAGACTCGAGATTTGACATCTGCCGTGTGCCAGTGGAAAGAAGCGCGGGACACCCGACTGTACGGCAGACGGAGAACCATCTACTCGCTGAACAACAGGTACTTTGTGCGTACCGTTGCACACGTCAAATTTTAAAGCAACACTCATCCAGCAAAGAAAGAGGACAGTGGAGTTGACCTCCAGAATAGAACTTATTTTGTCTCAACCAAATGTCAGTTCACTGTCTAATGTGGTTCATTTTATTTTTGTAGGAAATGTCAGAAGGCCAGCTTGGTAGAAAATGTGAGGAATTGTAGTGCGGAGCACTGGGAGGGTAACTGGACGCTGGAAGCTGTGAATGCTCTCGGCCGGGACAGCATCTTGGATTCTGCCGAAATCCGACACAGAGGTGAGTGACTCCGCCCCCGCTGCATTGCAGATCACATGAATACTTAGAACTGTCAACATTTCAAAGATAAAATGTCAATGTCTCTTAAGTTTTTTTTTTTTTTTTTTATCACCCCCATTTTTTCATCCCAGTGCGCCCAGTGGCACCTGCGAATCTGAGCGCTGTCGTCTATGCTTGGAATGCCACCTTACGGTGGAAGTGGGGATATGACGCCTATTATTCCCTGCCGCTTGTCTGCCAGGTAGAGCTCAACTTTCACGACAACAAAACAAAGGTCAGTTTCTTCCCTTTGCTGATGTTACAGTACCATTGCGTCTTGTCATAGTCTACGTTTTTTTTTTTTTTAAACTTTTTATTACATTTGTTTAAAATGTGCATGTCCAGCGCACATACACGGGTGTCGGTTTGACAACGGTGCGGCTGTCGGAGCTTTATCCAAATGAAGAGTACAGCGTTAAAGTACGCTGTGGGGCCCAGCAGAATTTCTGGAAGTGGGGAAACTGGAGCCAACCTGTTTCTTTCAAAACCAATATAGATGGTAAGAATACCTATCTTGTTTATAAATAAAGTGAATGGTCATTTGACTGTATTAGCATTTTGCTATTTGATTATACTGCAACAATTTTCATTCTTCAAACTGTGAACTAACCATTATTTCAAATTTCATCACAGTTCCAGATCAGCCTGATGTGTGGATGCATATCAACAATGACAACTCTGGTCAGATCATATGGAAGGTGATTTAATAATTACTTTAACAGCTGTCTATGTACAGGTTAACTAGTCTTGCAGAGGGTTACCTGGTTTGTATACTATAATCATCGGAACTAGGAAACAAACTTTTCCTCTTGCTCACCCTTGCCTCCTTTAGCCCCTGACGGCCCGAGAAAGCCATGGTCCGATCGCGTCTTACGAAGTGACGTTCTGGAGCTCCAAAGAGAACCTGCAGCACACTGAAAAGCTTCTCCCGGACACCTTTATGCTGCCAATCAATGTCACCCGAATTGCCGCCTTCACCAATGACGACCAAGTCGTGGCAACCGTCACCGCCAAGAACGCTGCTGGCTACTCGCCACCCGCAAGTGTAATCATACCTCTACGTGTCGCAGGTACGTATGTCGTAGCTAGTAGGTTACATATATATATATATATCACAATGTTATTTCCTTTTTCTTCCCAGATAAGAGTCGTATTGAGTCCAGGGTGGCTTATATGGACGGCGGCTTCCCCCTGGTCTGGCAAGACGACAGCAACTCAAGCTGCGGTTATGTCATCGAGTGGCATGACGCCCTCTGCCAGCAGGACTGCTCCCTGGAGTGGGTCAAGCTGGCAATGGGAAGCACCAATGCTTCCATCGAATCAGGTATTTCAAGCTAAATGGTTTGGCAAGGTTCATTAAAAAAATCATTGTTACATTTTGGGATTTGTCCTTGAAACCAATGTCTCTGTCAGCCAACTTCCGGCCAGGTGTGAAGTACAACATCTCCCTGTTTAGCTGCTCTTCGGAGCTGCTTCAGTACTGGCAGGGCTACATGCAGGAACTGGGTAAGTGGGGCTGACCTTTGGAATTTTTCAAAGTGTCTTTAAATTTCTAACAACTATAATTGTTTCCCCCACCTAAGCTCCATCCAGAACCGTCCCCCACCTGTCCATCAGTCAGCAGGACTCGGATGTTTTCTTGACGTGGGAAGCCATGCCCGAGGCTCACAGGAGAGGTTACATCTTGGGCTACAATATTTACCTCAACAATGACTCCCAGCTCGTGCTACTCGGTACATATTGGCCTCCTCCGACAGTCTCGCAGTGTTTGAATGCAGCGACATTACCGCAATGTCTTCTTGTGCTCTTTCTGTCCAACGTGTTCCCCACCCCGTCCATCCTTGCAGCCAATCTATCGGGGGAAGAAAGCAGGAAGTACACAGTGAAGGGTGTCTCTAAAGGCACGTATAAATTCACAGTCAAAGCCTTCACTTCAGCAGGCGAGGACACAGGCGCCACCATCTCCATCAGAGTGGATGAGTTGGGTATGTGCATCCTCCAAATATTGTTACTCCCTGTAAATATTCTTGCACACTAAAATCACCTTTGGTTGTCTTCCTTCAAGATGATTGGCTCATCCTGAATATGCTGATATCTCTAGGAGCTCTAGCATTATCGTTGTCCATCACCTCCTGCTTTTGCTATAAGAAACGAAAATGGTGAGTCGGAGCAGTTCCTTTTTTTGTTTGAGTTCTTTACCTGAATATTGCCATTGAGTTAAAAGTGACGTATTGGCTGTTGCTTTTCCGTTTTGTTCTCATCAGGGTAAAGATGGCCTTCTGTCCAGACATACCGCAGCCGAAATTGAACGACGACTGGAGCAGGACACAGGTATGCGTCCTACTCGCTATCTAGCATAGATGAAATCAATTTGATTTTGTAGGCTATGTATTTTTTTTCCCCCTGTTTTAACCATAATGTTACTCAATTACATTTTTTGATCATTGACTGAATCCGTTAGGGTCCGCTGGATGTGAGGCCATCTCCCCACAATCTGGTCCATGTTGTAGAAAAGCCCGAATTGGACTCCCTCAAAGGAGTGCTGGTCGTCATTCCCGAAGAGGATGAGGAGGAAGCGGATCGAATCGGAGACGCGTCGGTCGACACAGATGAGCCAGCGTCATTACGCTACTACAACCAAATGATTGACGAGCGCCCTGTCAGGCCACGCTCCCCGGACTCTTCGGACTCTTCGTCGTCTTCGATGGACTCCGGGCAAACGGATGTGACTTACACGGGAATACAGATTTCAGCCTCATCTCTGGGCTTCCCCACGGATCAACGGGATTCCGCCGAGTTTGGAATGGCTGCGAGCGGAGATGGTTACCGCCCTCAGAGGCAACCTGCAAGTCACAACTCGCTCCCGATTCCTCCGCAGTCTTCCCAAGCCGCCTGCTCCGAAGGCTACAAACCCCAAAGCTCTTGGAATTTGAACTCGCCCGGGGAGGCCGAAGAGCAGGAACGTCTGGCGCCGTGCTTGGGCTCGCCCACTTCCGTTGCCTCCACTCAGTTCCTCCTCCCTGACGGCGAGTCAGAGGAGCGCGGCGAAGAGAAACGCCCGCTCTCTGCTTCCGCGGCCGGCTGGTTCACCAACCTGCTGTCATCTGCTAAACCATGATATCCTCTCATTAGAAGTTGCTCAGCCAATGGGTTGGCCTCACCCCCCTCTCCCCCCCTTTTTACATTCACAAGTAAGTATTATCGGTGACATTGTGTGCAAACTGCAAAAAGCTTCAACCATCAGGCTAAAGAAGATATCTTCATTTGATGTAGCAGTTTGACAGCAGGTCGATAATACGAGACTGAACTCAAGTGGGAGCCACGATTTCCTCATTAGAGTGGGCGGGGCATCGATGCAATGCTTATTGTCTAGCTAACATGACGCATAATTGTATCTGTGATTGTATAGGTGGGGAAAAAAAAGTTGGAGGAGGCTTGAAGCCGCTATTTGAGGAAATGTGGTTCATCCCTTGGCTCTGTTCATGACTGTGGGCATTCGGCACTGTTTCAGTGTAGCAGCTTTTCAATTTTTGTTTCACTTCTTTTGTTTCACGCATTGTGATGTGAGTTTCAAAACACTAGAGTTTGAAAGTACTAATTATCAAACCAAACATTTCCATAAGTGTTTGTTGAAACACTGCAAAAGGAGTTGTCTTTTGAGTTCTTTCATGAGATGATGTCCGATGCACTTTTAATGAGTCATTATATTTTACACAATCAGAAAGTTTTTTTTACGCTCTGGAATTGTCTGGATGGTGACACTGATGATATAAGCTAGAACGTTTTCAATGTCATGTACTGAACAAATGCTTTGATTTTTTTTTATTTGGGTGTGTTCCTAATTGTTTACATTTGTCTTTTTGTTTCATCTAGTTTGTAAATATTTTACTGGCCAGTTTTTTTTTACATTTTTTTTATTACATGTAGTACAGTATATTACCTGCTAGTCAGCGAATTTCCACGCCAATATTAAGAATGAACTTTGGAAGTCAATCATAGTGTTCGAGTTGAATGCTTCGTTATGCTTCCGGTCATTTGCACCATGTCACCTTTCACACACTGCCTTGCAAGCTACTCAATCAAATTATGCATTATTAGAAATGACAACAGATGGACAATGTTTGAGACGGATGATGCTGGCAATTGCATATTGTTGGACTTCACTTTAGAGATTTTAGTCATCTCCATATTTCTCATGATAGGAATACCGTTCCGCAATTCGTGTCATGCTCCAATTATCCGCTGATATTCATTTGCATAAATATATACTAGAGAAATTATGTTAATTTCCAAGTCAACTTTCTCAGTGCCTACAGTCGACAAGCTTTAAGTAAAACTACTGTGACAGGAACGGTAGCAAAAATACACTAACGTGGGTGGAACTGGAAGACTATGTTGGTCTACTTCTCAGGCGGTCCTTTTTTTGACTACTGAGGAAAATGTCTTCATTTAGCAATGCTGATCTTGTTTTTCAAGAAATACTGATTGACTGGATTCAATCCAAAAGCTACAGCGGATGGTCTAATGACTGTCCGAGCCGATATGAGATCATATGGAACAGAGCGTATAGTTTTGAGGATCTAGACATAGCTGCACATCGTTTTCCCCTTTGAAAGCTAACGTTTCCAACGAGGCAGCGCATGTCACGTGATTTTTGTTTATTTGTGTCCACAGATAAGGTTTTATACTAAATATGTGGTGTACATGTATCCTTTTGGCTCTGTTAGATAGGAAATAGAAGAGACTTAACCAACAGATGCTTGTCATTAATAGTTCAATATATTGTGATAGTCTTCCAATGATAGCTTAGTCTGCTTTCACAGTATTGTGTCACATGTTTACACGCTGATGCGATCCAGAGTAAAGCAAAAAAAACAAACGCGCTTGTGTAGATGATATCAAGCAAGGTTGCTGCCGCTCCTTCTGAATTACGAATGCATGCTGTGTGAGCAAACACTATAAAATCACGATACCTTACACGGTTTAAGCTCCTGTGGATTGAAAAACTAACATTGACTAATACTGTGCATGACTTTATGACTAAATGTGCTATCTATAAATGCTTTAAATTTGATGATCTTTCAGAGAGTATTCTTGTGTTTGTAATTCCTGAAGATGATTAGGAGGAAGAGTCAGGTGGATAGAATATGAAAAATGTGGACCCCCCAACCCCTCCCCATACACAAAATGCTAAATGTTAACACCACGCTGTACTGTTACTCATGTAAAATCAATTAAAATTATAATGATGTTTTTCTGGCTACATGTCTGTTATTCCCTCTTGTTTATTGAAATTTGTTTGGAAGAAAACTAGAGTAGATGGCTTCAAAAACTGCGCCTCTTCCCATGACAGCCTTCATCTGCACGCTCAAATGTGTTGTCGCGTATCCATGGAAACAACTGCTGGAATTTGTGTTTTTATCTATTCAAAGGCTTTTAAAATTTCTATTGCATGCAAGTTTTGTTTGAACTAGATTTTACATTCAAAGGTGTAGTTAATCGAGCGCTGCACGACGTGACGAATTTGACAAAAAGGTGACCGACTGGAAGTACACTTTGCCAGTTGCCATGACAACGACGCTCCGATGCGTCTGTTTACGTGCCGTCTACCGACACCCGATGACGTAAATGTCCATACCAAAGTATGTCCAGTTTCATCGGTGGTTAGAGTTCCAAACGACGCCCAGTAGGACGTTAGAAAAAGTCGTGGTGGGAAACCTACCTTGTTAAATTAAAGAGAGGCAAATGTTCTCAAGAAAAATATGTCAGACATATTGTGCAAATGGCTCA
Organism: Syngnathus scovelli; assembly: GCF_024217435.2. Taxonomy (NCBI): domain Eukaryota; kingdom Metazoa; phylum Chordata; class Actinopteri; order Syngnathiformes; family Syngnathidae; genus Syngnathus; species Syngnathus scovelli. The sequence continues at coordinate 19,881,981 of NC_090849.1, forward strand.
ACGAGGACCTTCGACTGTCAAAGGTTATCGGTATGTATGACTGAAATGTATTGACAGTTACCTAATGCTAACTCATTTATGCTAATAGTGACTGTTGGTGATTGAGTGTTGAACCAAAATGATACATCCTGACTGTTGAAGGATTGTTCAATTAATGAATTCATTCAGTAACTTGGGGCACCTTGGCCACTAGAGGGCCCCCAAAAATGTATTATTTATTTATGTATTTATTAATATGGTGCATATCTAAATTAGTGGTGCCCCAAATCGAATTCTGATTGGGCTGGCATTTTCTACTTTCTGCCAATCATTATGTATTCACTTTTTGAGTTGCGCTCCTTGAATAAAGTGTTCCATGATATTCCTTTTTTTAAATGTACCTGTATTATGATAAGTGTTTTATTGACTACATCTTAATTTATAAATCCATAAATAGTTCACACATTCCAAATTTACTGTACAAGATAGTATTATTTTGGTATAATTAATGTGTATCTGTTGTATCAGATTTGAAAACTAATTTATCGATAATTGTGCTGCGTTTTTGAGTTTTGCGTTTGACTCGTGTCACATTTTCTAATTTTGACTGTGTGAATGTTTAAATATGTTCATCCTTTCAGAACGAAATAACTTCGCCAAAGATTTCTCCAATGGTTACCTCATTGGAGAAGTTTTACAGAAATATCAAATCATTAATGATGTCAGTATCTTTATGAAAAAAGAGTAAGTCCATTTATTCTCTCTTCCTTTTACAACAAATTCTTGCTTTTGATTGAATTCATCTTAGTTTTAATCTGAAAAAATATGCCCACAGCACTTCCACGTCCAAAATGAACAATTTTACACGCCTCGAGCCAACCCTCCAGCGACTGGGCATCTCCTTTGACCAGGCCACGGCCCAAGGACTGATGAAGGAGAAGCCTGGTGCTGCCACGCATCTTCTTTATCAACTCTACGTCTCGCTAGAAAAGCAGAAAATGAGGAAATTCGAAATCATGCAACCTGATGCCCTGCATAAAATGGGTCTCCAAAAATACTCCGATGTAAGTTTGATGTCGTTCATTCGTATGGCATGCTGTTAAATGGAAACCTCTACCAAGTGTATTCATTAATTTATTCCATGTAGCGTCCTGTGGTGAAGAAAAATGATGGGGAGTTGAAGTTACAGAAAATCAATCAAGACTTCGAGAAGAGACAACCTCATTTTGAGAAGTTAGCCCAGAAAAAGAGTCAACTCAAAGATCAGGATGAGAAAAGAGGCACAAACATGAAGAAGGTGCTCATCATCATTTCCCAGTGTCCTTTATCAGCACACATATCAACTTTAACCCAGTACAGGGAAAAATAAGTCAAATCATAAAAATCTCATATGACACACAGACATTATTCTGTATGTTTTGCAGTTTTCTCGTCCAAAATACAGTGATGTCGTGTCAAGCCAAAATCAGTCCGCTGATGTCCAGGTTCCAAAACCGCCTCCCTACTCTTCACTGGTCAACATGAGGCGGCAGAAACATCAGCAGCGCAAAGATCAGCAAGCAGAGGTCACACTCACACGCAAGCCAGCTTGAGCCTTGATCTCAATCTGACTTGAACCTTAACCCTGCGAAATCTCGAAATGACTTGGTATCCTGCTCAGTCCTAAAAATACTAACTTGCCCAGCTCAAAGTTACAAGTCTGTGAATGATATAAAAAATGATCGCTTATGCCTCTATATTTTTGTCCAAGCAGATAGTCAAGGCCGAAATTGCAGAGTTTGAGATAAACAGAAAGAAGCTGACCACCTCAGGCTTGACTTCTGCATCTGGGTGAGAGAAACATGTTTAGTTAGTTGTCAGGTTTATGTTTCTACTTGCAGACTGTAAATTATTCTTGTATAGTAACAAAAAATGCTTCTTTGTTTAATGCGGTGTGTAAAGAGAACAAGTTGTATGTGATTAATTGATTCTCCCCCTAGAAATGTTTAAAAGTGCCTATAGTAAAGCTTTAAACAACAAATCTAAATATTATTCATAGAAACATAATCTGTTATCCCCAAAATTGTTTAAAAATTAAATAAAGATATAATGAAATTTAAAAATAAATGAATAGATGAACAAATAAACTTGGTATTGTTGGCTGTTTTTATTTATTGAGTTATTATTATTATTATTTTAATTTCTTTGCTTTCACTAGTGGTCTAGATGGTCCACTCGGAGGTAGGACTCAAGGCAGTGCCGGAGAAAATGAACTGACGCTCCAGTCCAGCAGCACATATATTCAGGAGATCCGCCAGAGGTTGCAGGAGAATGTCGCTGCTTCTGAGCAGAGAGAAAAGAGACGAATCAGATGTCTGGTCGAGCAGCTCAAAGCCCATTTGGCTCAAGAGGTGGCTCACAACAGACTTAATCATTTCTCATCTGTCAATTCGGGTTGGCTTTAAAGCCAGCGCACTTAATGACAATGTGGCCTTCCCCCGTGTAGGAAAGATGGCGAGAAGAGCAACTGATAAGATGTCTGACAGGCCAGACTCAGCAAGAGAAGCGCTTAGCCGTGCAGCTACTCCAAATGCGCAAGCAGAAGGATGCCTTCCGGCAGAACCGCCTGCTGATAGAACAACAGTTCCAGCAACAGCGAGAGAAGGAATTCCGAGAAGCTCTCGAAAGGGAAGCGGTGAGTGTCGACAGGATGAACACTTGTCGTAGCTGACAATTTGGATTCATGGTCTCTTTGGGATTCAGGCTTTGACCCGTCAAGCTCAGCTGGACCGTGCAGAAGAGATCCAACTGGAGCTAGAATTCTGTAAGAAGATGGCCGCAGAGTTTGCTCGCAACAGGTCCATGAAGCATTTTGAGAACTGCAAGGAGATTTTGGAGCAAATTATAGACTTGGCCACCAAAGTTGGAGAATATCGCCTGCTCACCGCAAAGTGAGTCAAATGTTCAAACGTGGCCCAGGCTTTAATAATCGTAGCAATGTTAACAACTGAACTTTATGTAGCACTGCTCAAGATTACATTTAGGACCAAAATAATGAAGGAATCTAAATGTGTTAATCACAACCTCACCGCATGTCCTCTTTTTGGGCTATCAGCAGATTGCTAGCATGACACTTGTAATTGTATTCCGCACAAAACAACACTCTAGTGTGTCTATATTTTTGGATCGTGTTCAAGTTCAGTCTGTGTGTGTCATTTGCAGTTTGATTCCAGCAAAGCTGATGCGTGAATGGAAAGAATTGCTGTTAAACGGTCTCCCTCTTTACGAGCAGCAGCAGCGGCCCACGTCGCCCGACCCTGTAGAGCTCCAGAAACAGGAGCTACTCAACAGTCAGGATTACGAGGAATATGTTGTGAGTCATTTTGAATAAAAACTCATGTTTTGGCTCCCACGAGTTGAGCACCTTAGTAGTTGTTGTTGTTGTTTTTCCGACTTGACTTACTGTGTGTCAGAACATGGTTGGAGAATGGGCATGGACAGAGGAGGCCGGGGAGGCCAGCTCACCGGTTGTGCCGAGTCTCAACACGATTCTCAGACATATCTTCTTGAAAATGAGGAGCTTGATCCCGTTAACGAGCCCGTCAGCAATTCTTGGCTACAAGCTCAAGGCGTGTGTGCTGGGCAAGTTCTGCTCTGGCAAAACCACCTGTCTGAAGAGCATTGCTCAAGGTACATAACGTCACTTAATCAAACTGTGCTTGTGACATGTTTTTTTTTTTTTAATAACCCTGTTGTCTTCTCCATATAGATCTCAAAATATGTGTCCTATCAGTGGACAGTCTAGTACAGGAGGCACTGAATGCTCACCAATGTAGAGAGAGGGTGAGTCAACAATCACCTCTCACACCATACTGGAAACTAGGAGCTTACCAGTAACCATTTTAAAACACGTGTACAGGCCATAGAAGATAATGAAGAAAAGGAGAACGAACTACTTGCAATTCTGAATACCGGTGGGTTACTTGTTAATACATTTTATACTCCCATTATACCCGTATTCTGTAAAATACAACAGCGAAAATGTCATTGTTATTGGCGTCTTTCTTTTTTTTTTTTTTTTTAGATCTGCAAAAAGAGGAAATCTCACGCCTAAATGTAAGAGAAGCGACTAATGAAAACGCTAACAAGATGCAAGATTCAAGTGTGTCTATAGATAGCCATCCCAAGCGCTCTCTCGCTTTATCCCAGTTGTCGGTCCGAGCATTACTGGGAAGAGCTGCCGCAGAAGTGCTGAGCAAAGGCAACGTCATTCCCGATGAGCTCTTGGTGGACATTGTAGCGGAAGCTATCAGGTATTACCGCATTGTACTCGGCGAGAGAATATTCTCGTAAAGAATGAGTTTACGCACGGATATTTGCCATCGTGTGAGCAGCCAGATTCCGTTTGAGTCGGGCTGGATCTTGGATGGCTTTCCAGTCAACGTAGATCAGGCCCATCTACTCGAGAGGGCCATCGGCTTTCTCGACAAGGGCTACGAAATAATGGAACGAAAGATAGACCTCGCCATCGATCCGAATCCTTCGCTGCCCCTGCCCCCGCCGCCTGCGCTGGACTTGGCTGTACTGCTGGACATTCCTGATCAGTGCGTCGCCAAGCGCGCAGTCAGTTACACCGGTACGTTTGGAATTATCACTCATGTAAAAGGCTTGTTATTATTTTCGACTTGTCATGCAGCAGTTTTCTTGCGCTTTATTTAACCTTAAATTATGTGCACTCTCTTCTATGTAAAGATGGAGGCAAACATACTCCGGGTGCAAAAGGCTCGCCGCAGGTTAACAACCGATTGTTTATTGCACAGATTCCACATAGGTAATATGATTGGATGACCTGCTATGATTGGCTGTCTCCTTGCAACTCCAGTCTAACACCCATTCTCCCTTTTTAGGATCACGTCCTTTCAGGATAACTGGATCAAACTTGAGGAATGGTTTGCGAACGCTGGGAGGAAAAGTATTTTGATGCGTGTGGATGCAGATGTATCAAAGGAGGAGCTTTGCACGATCATGAGTAGTATCCTACAGAAGGCTATATTGCAAAGACAGCAAGGTAACATCAAGCGAATGCACGAGTAATAATCATTTTGTCCGCCTCTTTGAACAGGAACGTACCTTCTTCATGTTGGCTTTGATTATATTTTTGGAATCTGCTGCTCCAGATCCTAGGCAATATTTTGAGGAGGTTGACTTAGAGACCCCAGTACCTGCACTGTCTCCCCCTTCTGCTGCAAGTTCCGTCCAAACGACAGCCGTCACAAATGAAGACGAATCCCAATTGAGCCTTACTGAGGACCGACCCAATTCAGTCCCCCCAGCAGGTACAATCGTCATCTTTGTAATGCCTGAAAACAAGCTTGAAAGGAGTTCAATTTGAGCGGAGTTGAGTGGCAACTTTCGTAGAAGTCATCAAAGTTGATTGGAGCTTTCTGCCCAATCCTCAGATCAAGCCAACAGGACATCCACCGACTCTACGGCCGACGAGGATTCGCGAGAAGAACCCGCTCCCGCTCCTGCCTCACCCAGCCCGGGTTCTTCCGGCTGGGTCTACGTAGATGAGCCACTCTCCTCAGTAGGAAACATATCAGAAGACCTTAACATAGAATTGCCTCCACATAAATTTGTCCTTTTCTTCTCTACATGTCTCTTTTTAGAGCAAAGCCGAGTATCTGTGCCAACAGTGGGAAGCAGTTTGTGATTCTTATGTGAGCAGTGTCAAGGCCGTGATGCAAGAGCTCCGCTTCGAGCGCACTGCTATTGACCAACGCTTGTTTGACATCAGGTAAATTACATTTGAAGTGTTTTCACCCATTGAATTCCATTCGTTCCAAACCATGCGGCACATCTCCAGAGAGGAGTTCAAGCAATTCTTGGAGCGACCTGACCTGAAGCAGGAATTTGTATCTCAGTGGCAGAAAGATTACAACAGCATACCTGACGACCTGAGGAAAAACGAGGAGACCAAAGCAGAATTAATTCACCGTCTGGACGTAAGTAAAAAAAAAAATGACAGCATGGGAGTGGCTTCAGGGTGTAAATTGTGGTGTCCCTATCGGTGGGTAGGACCTGTGCGAGCATTTGTGGGACATTATCGACACGCACAAGGAGGACGATGAGACACAACGGGCTGTGCTCATTCGTGAGAAATGGTTGGAGGAACACAGCACGATCCTGGTCAACCATCATTTAAGACTCATACAGGTAAAACAACTAATGACTACAGATTTGGAAGGATTGCTAAATTCTTATCAATTCCCATCGCGAGTAATGAACTCATCACCTGTCATTGTGTTTTTCAAAATGCTTGAACACATTTTACATAGGAGGAAATGAGCCGTTTTCAGAGCACACGCAATATTTTGCGGGACTACTATCTGAGTGCGGCTCAACAGGAACACTTGGACTCCATCCCCCTCCTTGACATTGAAGATATAGGACCTGCAACGGTATTGCCCTAAAATGCCAATCTTCCGTCCATTTTTATTATTTTTTTTAACTAAACCCCCTCCCTTAAGAGTTTAGTAGATTACTGAAACAATATGCACAGTCTTGAAAAAATAAATCATTGTTTTTATTTTTAAAATGTTATGCAATGTAATCCAAAACATGGGAATAAATATTTGTGATGATTATGCGCTTTTTTTTAATTTTTTTTTTTTAATTAAGGTCATAGTTGTCTTGTTGTTTGCGTCCAGGTACTTCGTGAGATCTTGATCGCCAAACACGACGATGCCCTCACAGTCATAAATAAACTGGTAATGCCGCTTGACATAACACTGACAAAAATTACATACGTGGAAGGCATGTTTTAAACGGACATGCGTTCATGTGAAGGTGACAACAGAACCTCTGCAGGTGGATCTGAAAGCACAAGACAGTGAGAAAATCCAAGAGAAGGAAAGACCCCAGGAGAAGGAAAAGGAAAAAGAGAAGGAAAAGGAGAAAGAGAAGGAGAACACGAACAAAAAGAAAGACAAAGATAAAAAACAGAAAGGCAGTAAATTTGCTTAGCATGATGGCTCAAAACAGATTCTCTAAATGATTTGATAACGCATATTGTGCATACATTTTGTATTTAGGTTCTCCAACTCCCCCTCCTGCTCCCAGCCCACCACCAGCTGTGGAAACTGTGGAGAAGAGCCCTGGAGGTGTTAAAAATGGCAAACAGAAGATAATCCAAGAATACGCGGCTGCTTTGAACCATGAAGGTACTGCATGCTCACATCCAATTGAGCACACGTTAAAGTTTAAAAGTACCATTCTGCAAACATGTTGTGGGTGTGTTTGTGCATGCGTGTGTGTGTGTGTGTGTGGTTCCCAGCGAATGCATCAAATGTTCGGATTAATCTGGTGAAAGGCCACGGGCTGGTACTGCTGAACTCTCTGCAAAGCAGAGCAGAACAGATCTTTAGCGACATGCAAGACAGCTTGGAAGCACATTACGTTGCGCAAATGAAGAGGTCGGTGTCTCTTCTTTCTATGCTGCACAGTTTATGTTACTTGTGATTTCGGGGATGAGCAATTAGTTTTTTTTTTTTTTAGTATTGACCAACTTGCGGCGGTGGTGCGCCACTTCATAGAGGCAGGTGCTAAGATTCAGAATGAGTTGGTGCTGGTAAGTACCACCTTTTTTTTCCGGAGGGGAGGGGGTGCATCTTTACATAAAATGTAGATATAAAATGACTTTCTGGGAAATAATGGCTTTTTAATACGTTTCATATTTTCATGCTTTTAGGAAAGTATTGATTTCTGTTTGAATGGAGACGCCCGATTGATTTCAAGTCCACTTTCCCAACTGAGTCCCCCTGCCTCGGCGATTGCAACATCTTCAATGCTGACCGTTCTTCAACTGGAATCATTGTACCACTGTCTTTGCAACGAAGCTCCAACAGGTAACCTGAAAACCTATAAAAGAGATACGAGATTAACAGATAAGACAATCGAGCATTGCTGGTGTCTGTCCAGCTCTCCATCTTTCTCCTAATATTCATTTTTCAATCATTGCTCTCTCCATTTTCAGGTGTCATGTCCAGTTCTGAGTTCTTCCATCTGATCAAGGACATGCTCCCTTATAACTCTCTGCCCGAACCTTGGGAGAACATGAGCGAAACACAGGTACGCTCAAATCTTCAACAGCATTAGCTTCAGATTATTTTAAATTGGTAAACAAAATATGTCATGTCCAGTCACTTCATATTAATTGATGAGTTGACTCTGATTGCGTGAAACATGGTCATGTGTGTCATCACATCACTCGTTCTCTCTTGTGCGCAGTTGAAGGAGATTATTTCTCTGCTCGCCGATAGATCCAAACAGATAGACTGGCGTCGATTCCTTGTCAGTGCTGCCATCCCTTGGCCGTTTCCTTCTTTAACACAATTGCTGCTTGTGCGCAAGCAGTTCAAGGCAGCAGACACCGGTGACACGGGCTACATAAGTGAGGAGCAATATAATCAGGTTAGTCTCTGCAACAACATTGAAGACCCTTCATTTCTCTTCTGCGACCTTGTCAAATCTGCCTGAGTCGACTTTTTGTCTGTTCCACTTATTTTGCCAAAGCACCTTTTTAAACAAGCAGTAGTTTGGTAGATCGTAAATTTTTTTCAAGATGTTTATTGTCACTCCTCCTGATAATTTTGTCTCAAAGTCCCCTAGCATAATGCTAACATCTGCAAGGTGACTCTACTGATGAACAAAGATTTATAATATAAATACGAAATATTTTTGGGCTGAAAATGAAGTGAATTAAAATGAATTTCAAATAATTTCTTTTGGCGCACCAAGTCATTGATCTATTTCTTTCCTAACATAAGACGGAGTTGTGGTTTTCCAGCGAGAGTGAGCAGTCCGTCCCCGAGGACTCCTATCAGCCTCTGAATAACCGTCAAGCTCACCTACGCAAGGTAAAATGCTCGAAACGGTGCAACGTCTGTCAACGATGACTATTATAACAATCTTTTTCAAAATGATGTCCACGTTTTCCCTTCATAGCTTTTTTTCCAGCTGTTTTCCGATCACTCTACCACCCCGCCTCAACTGGACTACATGACCATGCTGCTGTGCTTCGCCTCCGATCACGATCCCAAGCAGGGCTTCATCAAAGCGTTGAGCGTAATGACGGGACATCATCTCCACTACCCCACCTCGAGCGCTTTTGACACAGTGAGTTCATTGGTGTGCAGGGAAAAAGCGGCACATCGTGGAGGCCTCTGATTTAGTAATGCACACTTGTCATGTACGCAGACTGATTCAAACTTATGGGAGACCACAGTTTCCTCCTGCTCACAGCCAGAAGAAAACCCCATGGAGGAAGAGGAGTGTGCAGCAAGTATGAGCCAGACAGTGTCCATCCCAGCTCTCCTTTCTGTCGTGGGGCCCAAAGTAGGAAAGATGAAAGGTGGCATTAACCCTGCTTCAGGTTGCTTGAGCCAGGAGGAGAATGTTGAGGTATGATGAGACCCAAGTCTGCCCAATATTGCAGAAGTATAACCAAGCGCTGTTTTATACGGAAGAGTTAGATTGAGATAAGTGACATGGTCCCTTTTTAAAAGTTATGTAACATAACTAACAAACTAACAGAATCCACTACCTTTGCTACCATGTAGCATCTGATGCAGATATTCGTAGAGCTGGGCTACTCTCCAGAAGATGCCATTCCCTTCTCGGTCCTCTCCAAGCATCCGTCCTTTCGGAATCTGATAGAGGTCACTAATCACCACCTCTTTGTCGTAAGTCAAGACGCATGTCTTCTTTTTATTCGTCTGATACTTTCCTTTGCCACACTCGCAAACACCCGGTCTGGTTTTGGGAGTTGTCCATTTTTTGTCATACACGTTTAATATTTTGACACAATTATTGAGGAAATTTCACTCTTAACACATATTAGAGCACAGGACAATTTTATAAAATAATCTGGCTTTTGCAACTCAGAGCAATTGAAGACCACAGTGGGTGTTCAAGATTTTGTTCGTCACATTTGTTAACATTTTACATTTAACAAGGCACGAACCTTTCAGATGGACTCTGATCCTTGCTATTATAAATTTCAACTCAGATATTACATTTTCTCAAGCGTTTTCTTTGTTCTCTTTCAGAACGTTCATAACGTGCTGCAGGCCGCTCAGCCACAAGGAGAGAGGCTCAACAGTCTCCTAATTGACGATGACACCTAAAACATCTACTTTCGGTCTTCTATGTCATGATAAATTACTAGGAAAGAATAAATAGATGTAAAAAAACTATTCGTGACTTTAGTGTTCAATGAATTGAACATTCTATAGTTTCAACGCATAGACCTGAATGAAGTGACAAGGCAGGCTGACTGAAAACATCAGCCATGATGGCCCTGACCTCTCTGACTCAGCATTCTTTTTCCTGAAACACTCCAGCAGTTTTTCTGATTCACTTGTTTTTCTAATGACCTCTCTGACACAGAGGAGCATCGGTTTGCGTCCACAATGAGTGCATTGTCCAGGATAACCTACATGTCAAGCCTCACTTGCCAGCAGCGACCTTCCCGAGCACCCGCAAGCCTTTTGTAGCCCATTTAGTCGGGATGCGCTGTCCTACCTACTGCTGCGCCCCTTCCAATCAATCCCGTCATCAGCAAAACAAACAAATCATTAATGCAGTATTTTAAAGCTAATATTACCGCACAAATGACATTTTGACAAAAAAAGGAATAGAAGGGCAGGCGAAGTTTGTTAATACTTAACAAAAATTCCGTTGTCTTTAGTTAACATTTCCATTTATTTAATTTGATTGAAGACGTGCTTTGGGGGATTCTGAGCCCCCCTTTTGCCACCGCCCCTTCTCCCGGTCCCTCCCTTTCATTAACACTGCAGGTCCAATGCTGGTAGACATGTGAGTGTCTGACTTTTAGAAGAAAAACGGAGAGGCTCATGTGTTATGTGGACAGAACCACGCACACAGACTGGCGTGCCGACTCCCGAATGACAAGGATCAGCGCCTTAAGGTCGGAACTTTTCCATTCATTTGCACTGACAGCCAAGCAAAGTGACACAGACATTGTAAGCGCCTTTGCCCTTTTATCAGCTTCTGAATGGAATGGTCTTTTGTTTTTTTCCTCTACTCAACTTATTTTTTGTTTTCTTTTCATTCCATGTTTAGGAAATTAGTTTGCCGTTATAATTCTGCTGGCTCCAGCCATAATTGTACTTTTTTTACTTTTCTCATAATTTTACCAGGCAGACACTCGCACAAGAACGCTTTCATTACAGTTTATTTTTGAACTGGAAGACTATTTTCGGGATTTTGGCTGGAGATCACCGTGGCACCAACGACATGGGGCTTGTGGTTTGGATGTGCTGGCTGCTGGCTCTCCCACTACTTCAGTCTGCCAAAATCCTAACGGTCTGCCTAATTGGTGAGTAGGGGAGCAGTCATTGTCATGCTTTTCTTTTCCTCCCTTGTTTTCTTCCTAACTAGCCATCAAAAGAACAAAAGAGAAACCACACAGGAAATTATATAATGTCAAATTCCAAAAATATATGATCTATTTTTAATGAATAAGTGCACTCTCTGGGAATGGATTACTTGTGTTATGTTATGGGTCAGATTAACACATTTTACAGTTGAAAGAATTTCAATGTGGGAAAAAAAAAGACATTTCAACAAAATGTCTTGATCATAATTTCAATTTACATTTATGGTAAATATTTTGAACCAGCAGTAAAAAATAAAGGTAAAAATCTTCCAAATATTATACGGTCATCTCTTGTTACACAAGCCAGCGATGCACACCTTTAAAATAAATACTTCCTCCTGCAGGAGGAAGCCACTACTTGTTACTTGACGAGATCTCCCATAACTTCCACCTCCATGGCCATGAGGTTCGCATGCTCCTACAACTGGACAACCCTGTCATCACAGGTATTGTTTCAGATTGTTGTATTATTTATCGGCAACATTCATTTGCATTCCGCTTTTTAATATACTATAATCACATCCGTCAGGTTTGTCCTACGCCGGCCGCAATGGCAGCTACCAGACCAGCACTTGGTCCCCAGGAGAAGATTACATTAAACAATACAACGGGTGGTTCTTGGAACAGCAAGCACAATTTTTACTGGGCCGGTACCATAATTGAGACTCTTTCTTTCAACATTCTTATCATGTGTAGCAGACATAACTCATATAAAAATGAGTAATTTGGAGTAAACTAACTTTCTTTCCACAGGGACAGCTTTAATGGCTTTTTGAATTTCATGGGTCACCTTTCTTATCAGTGCGACAAGCTCTTAGGGGACAGCGATCAAATCACATTCCTCCAGGAGCAGCAATATGACATCGCTATCCTGGATGCTTTTAATCCCTGCTCCTTCATCATAGCACATAAACTTGGTATTTAGTGACAATCTAGCCCAAAAAACTCCAAAGAATTAATCGCAGGCCTGTTTTGCATCATCCAGGTGTGCCCTACATCGCCTTCTATCCAGGCTCTCTGAACGGCCCCCTTGCCATTGCCATCCCTGCCTCCATCTCCTCAGTACCAGCTTGCAGCTCCCAGTTGTCGGACCGCATGGACCTCTGGGATCGTGCAAAGAACTTGGTCTACTCTCTCCTCAATGCTGTTGGTAAACAATTTATTAACTGTATTTTGAGGTTTCCATTGTACACATTTTTGACATTCTGACAACGCCCTAAAAATTTCCATTTCTTGTTAAAGGTCAGAAAATTGTATGGTCCATTTTCAAGGATGTAGCCGAGCGCCACTTGGACTCAGGATCCCCGCCTGGTGGCCTGGATGAGTTCCACCAGAAGGCAGAACTCTGGGCCTTCAACACCGACTTTTCCCTGGAGTTCCCGCAGCCGCTTTCGCCTGCCACCGTGTTGACGGGGGGGCTCCTCAATAAACCTGCTGAGCCTCTGGAACAGGTCATTCCTCTTCATAACAATACGTTCTAATGTGTAGCTTATTATGGAACTCTTTGTTATTTTTATACAAATAGTTGGCTCAATGGAGTGAGTGGCTTCCCATCCATTAAGTGTGAAATTAAACAATTGGTTGAATATGGTTAAATTACCCAGTAATATTGGATCCAGTTCCATTCCATGCACAGAATAGCATTAGCTAACAGCGATAGCTTCCGAGAAGTGACTCTTGATAGCTTGTGAAGTTCAGGACTCAGTGGCGGTGTGGAGGGGGTTGAGTTTGGCAACGTGTCCATGCGCCACGTGACACACATTATAGCAGGGGTCACCAACCTTTTTGAAAGTGAGACCTACTTCTTGGCTACTGATTAATGCAAAGGGCTACCGCCTACCGGTTTGATATGCGCTTGTGAAATAATACATTTGTTCAGACCTTTGATGAACATTAATCGTATTAAACTGTATGAAGACGTTGATCATGTGAATAATTTCTCACAGTCATTAACAATAATTTAAGGAAACAGATGTACATCAATGCAAAATGCTAAACTTTATTAGGTGTTGACATTTTCAAATCATCACTTCTAATACATTCATAGGAAATCACTATATCCCATCACAGTCAAAAAAAAAAAAAAAAAAAAGCATAATATGGCTCCATGGTCAAACAAAATCTATCTTGCAGGACCTTGACTCGTGGATCTCCAGTTTTGGAGAGTCGGGTTTCATCATTGTGACCTTGGGATCCATGGTCTCTTCTGTGTCTGTGGACCGGCTTCTGGTGGAGCTAGTGGATGCCTTCTCCATGATCCCTCAGGGTGTGATCTGGAGGTACAATCTTGTCATGATGCTTGCACTCACACAAAATCTACGCTTTGGATTTTGATGTTCCTTTTTGTTGTCAGGTACGACCGTAAGCTTTGGCCGCCTCATCTGAGTAAACCTTCCAATCTCCTCCTTGTGGAGTGGCTGCCTCTTAATGACTTGCTTGGTGCTTATTCATTTCATTATACACTGCATAACACTTTATTGTACGTGAGTGAACGCAGTCACACACTAATTGACACTGCTTGGGTGGTGTTCATTGGTGTCACATTGTTCTGGTACTTATTAAATCAAAATCACTGTAACAGTATCAATCAAATCTAGGTAGTGTCCATTGTCTATTCTTGCTGACTTTGTGGGCAATTACACCCTTGATTGGTCGTCATTGAATTGCAGAAAATCACCTTTCACACAAACAATTTAGCCTTTGCATATCCACTAGAGTACAAAAAAAAATCACATCAGAAATAGATAATAATAGATATTGATAAGCATTGTTTTTCCTTGGAGGTTGGCTTTATTTATCATTTTGAAATGAAATATTCTCATTTCTTCCCAGGACACGACAAGGTGCGCCTCTTCATCACCCACGGAGGTCAGAACAGTCTTCTTCAGGCCGTGTATCATGCCGTTCCCGTGCTTGGCATCCCCCTGTTTGGAGATCAGTTTGACAACGTGGTGAGAGCTGAAGCAAAGGGCCTGGGCCTTGTCATCAGCCCTACGCGAATTACCAGCAAGCTCCTTAGCTCCACCATCCAAAACGTCATACGGAATGTCAGGTATGTGCAAATGGCTCCAATAAATATTGCACGACTTTTGATGTAGTTAAAACTGTCAAGCATCTAATTTTTATTCATTGTGATACCTCCTCCACTGTCTAGTTTCAAGTCGGCAGCTATGTCCCTCAGCCGCATCCACAGATCGCACCCCGTGCCCCCCGCGCTTCGACTTGTGCAGTGGGTGGAGCACATCCTGCACAGCGGAGGGGGGGCTCACCTAAAGCAGGCCTCATTGCAGCAGTGGTGGTACCAGAGATGCCTACTGGACCTACTTTTGATCGTCCTCATAGGTCTTACCGGGTCAGTTCTTCTCTGCTGGATTTTCTGCAAGAGCATGATGAGCAAAGGTGACAGCAAGAAAACACAATAGGACATATGATGGATGGAAAGTTGACTTTGAAATGGCTTGCTCCCTAAGGTCAGACCAGAAAAAAAATATTCAACGTGCGGATAGCAGATTAATCAATTTACAATAATACAATAATGAAATATTTGTGCTTTGTTTCTTCCCACCACTGGACAGACATGGTTGTATTGTAATGCTGAATTGTCCCACACCTCCATGCTGCTTTGACCCGACTGTGCTACAAGCAGGGGGCACTTCTTGGGCCAGTACCCGTATAAGCCCACCAGTGTACACCATTGTTTGTGCATATGAGTTTTGATGGCGGTCGGGTCTGGTGGCTAGTTGGCCTCCAGGCTCTTCTTTTGGCACTCACCCACACCTGCAGGCCTCAACTCCGACCCCTGCGGTCTCTCCTGCTTGTTGACACAGTCTGCTTCCCACTCCTCCACAAGGCCCAGCAATGTTCACGGTCAGCGCTCACTCCACAGTGGAGAGCAGAAAAGGTCTTGGAGGACCTCTCTCCCCTCCTCTTTCTCTGCCCTTCTTCCCACCCCTTACATCTGTGTTGGGGTGGGGGGGGGTTGAGATAAATTAGCAAGAGAAAAAAATGACCAATTAGAACGGCATGTTCTCGCTCCCCCCATTCAGCTGTCCAATCCTTCATGCCATCGCTTCCTTTCATTTGTCTGGCAGTTGCAGGTGCCAGTATGTCTTCCTCTGCCTCGCACGCAATCCCAAGTGGGCCGGGCAAAATGGGCCCAGGCATAATATAACAGCAAGCGGGGAGACAGATAATAATGGCAAAGGAGAAAAAAAACACAAAAGATGAAATGGCAATGAAGCAGAAGAGGAATGAAAGCAAACAAATTAGACAAGAGGAGGGGAAAAATCTGACAAGCTGTTGGCACGAAATGTTAAAAGAAGAAAAACAATACAATTCACGCAATTAAACAACACTTTCACACGTTCATAATCTGCTGCTTTACACATACTATAAAGTCAGAGTGGGAATGTGCAGTGTTTCATTGCAACACAGACACACTTTAATGCAATAGTAGAATTTGCCCTCCTTATATTAAACTAATTGAAATGTCACGCCACAGAGAAGAATGTTGTGCATTAGTGTTTGTGTTAGAGTAGGGAAACTTTGAAAACAGCCAAGACAGCGGCTCTCCAGGACGGGAGTTGCCTACCCCTGATTTGAAGGATAAACTCCACACGTGTTTTGCTTTTCATTTTATTTTTTAGTACACTGTTATCATTTATCAACATTTATATGACGATTAACTCAAGAATGTTCAAATGTGACGTGAAAAATTGTCTGTTCAGTTAATATAAGTCTTATTATGGCAACACATTACTGTACTGTATTTGAGAACATGTAAACTCCACTCAGGAATACTTTAGCCGGGATTCGAACTCAGAATTTTGGCGTCGTTATGAACTTAATCCTGAATGATGGGGGGGATATAGCGCCATCTAACGGGGTAGAGTGTGTACTCCTAGTAAATGACTTTACAAGTGTAGGATATTGGCTTTAACTTAACCTACTTCATGAGTGACTCTAAAAAATTGTTTGTTTGTTTTTTTTTTTTTACAAAATTATGGAAAATAGGCATTCTCCACTAGTAGTTTGCATTTCTGCCACACCGTTCTGATTTGTGTTTGAATTTTAGCTATGTTCTCTTGTTACTCCAACCTCCGCCCACTGTACACATACCAAAAACGTGCATTTTTATTGCCCATCGGTGTAAATGTGAGTGTGACTGCATTTTTTTTTTTTTCAGTGCTCATTTCGCTTGCTGTCGTAGTACGTTCTTGATTGGTCAAAGCGCCACTCTATTCCGATTGGTCAGAATTTGACCAAGTGGGCGTGGCACACGTCACGCTTCCTACCTATCGCCGTAAGATGGTACGTAACACAGCAAAGGTCCTATCCGCAATGTGATTAAACAACGAACGGCCATGCTGCCGTATCCCTCGTCAAACGCATTATTATGGTCCAGCTTCTAACACGGCAACGCTTTAGGAGGTGAAACACGGAAGAGGCTGAGGACAACTCCGTCATGGCGGCTACAATTGGCCTCAAAGCCTGCCGGAAGATTCGCGGTGCGCAGATACGAGGTCTCCTGGAGGCGAAGGACTACATCCTGTTCGACTGCGACGGGGTCCTGTGGCACGGTGAGAAGGCCGTGGCGGGCGCGGCCCAGGTGGTCAACTCGCTCATGAGTCGGGGCAAAAACGTCGTGTTCGTCACCAACAACTCGACCAGGCCGCGCGAGAAGTACGTCCACAAATTCTACCGGCTGGGCTTTACTGCTGTCGCCCTGGAGCATATCTTCAGCTCGTCCTATTGCTCGGCCCTCTACCTGCGGGATGTGGCCAAGCTCCGTGGCCAGGTGTTCGTCGTTGGTTGCGACGGGCTCCGGGACGAGCTCCGGGAGGCGGGAATCCCTTGCGTGGAGGAGGTGGACGAGCCGGACGCCACCATTTACGATTGCGCCCTGGCCACAGACGTCAAGGCGGTGCTGGTGGGCCACGATGACAAACTGACTTTCCTCAAGCTGGCCAAGGCGTCGTGCTACCTGAAGGACCCGAACTGCTTGTTCCTGGCTACCGACAACGACCCCTGGCACCCGCTGTCGAGCGGAAGGATTTTGCCAGGTATGAAGGTGGTGCTCAGTCGCTCCGCTGAGGTTCATTGTGAGGCTTTTACTATACTTTGCAACAACTAATTGAGGTTTCATTAAGTTGGAACCACCACAAGTCACAATTAGTGTGACTGGTGCAATGCAGTAGTTGTATTAGTTGCATCGGTCTTCAGTGTGGCTTAGTGAACTTCCACGATTCACACTCGATAGGGTCTGATGAGCCCTGCTATTTGGCTTTTGTTCCCTGATAGGTTCCGGGTCCCTCATGGCAGCCCTGGAGGTGGCATCGGGCCGCAAGGCCACGGTGATCGGCAAGCCAAGTCGCTACATGTTCGAGTGCATCTCCAGACAGTTCCCGGACATGGACCCGACCCAGTGCCTAATGGTGGGTGACCGCCTAGAGACTGACATGGTGTTCGGCTCAAACTGCGGCCTGGACACCATGCTCACCCTCACTGGGGTGTCCCAGATGGATGAGGCCCACCAGTACGGGAATAGTGAGGTGGACCAGAGCCTGGTGCCAGACTATGTGGTAGACACCATCGCTGATTTCTTGCCCGCATTTGAGGAGGAAGAGCAGAGCAACTGATCAGTGCAGTGCATGCTGCAAATCCTGAAAAACTAAGTAATTGACAACCCCTTCAAACTTTGTGTCAATTCAAACTGATCTTCAATTGTCCCCCTAAAAATAAATGACTAATTTTTTATTCAAAGAAAGTCACCCAAATTAAATGTGCAGGCAGTAAAGACTCTCCTCAGAAACCCAGGCTAAACTGAACTCCTCCTTGACTTGTTTCTAGTCGCGATATTTAACTACAATGAACGAATGAATATTTGGACAAGTTAGAAAATTGTGTACATGTACTCGTCACCTACATTGAGAGAGCGAGAGCTTTTGGCACCATCCTGTGGCATCTAAGGGTATTTCAGGAAAGGCACAAAAATTGAGATTCCGCAAGTAACGGGATAGGTTGAAAAAAAATACGTACATCATGTGAATTCTTGACTGGAGTACTTTAAGTTTAAGCATACCTCAATGTTAGTGTTGTGGCCATTTGTCGTTAACAGTGTTTTGTTGTTTCAATTGCACCTTCTCATTCACAAACCTGTGTGTTTAATAGTTTTTTTTAAACAAGCAAACCTTTCATCGAAAGCACTAAAACCACAACAGCAAATTGTATATGGACAGCTTACATGTGCCATTATTGTAATGTGTCTAATTTAATGGCTGCAATTCTGCCACTATTTGACAAATGATTTTTTTAATATATATACACTCTGTGAAAGCCTGTCACAGATGTGAATGATCATTTCACAATTGTGAATATTCAGTGTTAGCATAGAGAGCATGTTGGCAACAATAAAGACCTGCATTTATGCTAAATATATGTCCGCTACCTGTTTTGCAGCTACATCACTCACACCAGACCACAACAGAATAGAATATTGCTTTAATGACTTGAACACAGCATTGATACAAACACCAAACATCTCAGTGTTGTTAAATGCCACACGCGTTAGTCAACAGAAGCAAAAAAAAAAAAAAAAAAAAAGAAGCAGTCTGGAGCAATGTCAATGCAAGAGAACATCCACTGTTCATCAGTCTTAAATTGGAGTAGAGTGTTGTCATTTTTCATATATTTTTCAGTCATTTGCCAAAGTGTGAAGTACTCAACAAGAATCAAAGAAATCGATTTCACAGGATGCAATATCACATGGAGAGGAGCTGAGCATCTTGCAAACATCATCCAGGTGAAATTGGAGATTGACTTTAATGTAGCCTTTCCCCAACTTTGTAAGCCACATGCAGCCTTCTGTTTTGGCGCACCCTCATCAGCCAGCATACAGCTTCAAAAAAAAAAAGTCCAACCGGCAAAAGGATCTCGACATTCTTGAGTACTTACAAATGGCTCGAGTGTTTTTCAAATAGTTAATGTCAATGTATTAACACACAATAATGAAGCTGTCAGTCAGACGATGGTATAAACAATGTGTTTCAGCATCAAGGAATGCAGAGACATGGCTCGGTATGGGCACAATCTTTGCGCTATCAACAGCCAAAATTGGAGGCCATGGGGGTCTCCGCCGCCTCACCCTCAACTGTAACACTTTGATTGGGGACGTGGGTGCTACTCGTCTTGCGCGTGAGCTGGCCGAAGACCTTTGGCTGAAAGGTAAGGAGATGGAAAAATAATGATGCTTTGCATATATTCATTTGTATGATGGTATTGTAACGATCTGTCTTTGTATTTTGAGCAGCTGTAGACCTGCAGAAATGCGGCCTCTCTAATCGAGGAGCTTGTCATCTGCTGGAGGTCTTGAAGACAAATTCCACCCTCTGCATACTGGATATCCGGAATAACCCTTTAGTTGGTAGGACGCTGTCATAAGTTAACTATTTTTTCTTTTGGTTGTGCCATGCTCCCAATGTAATTTGCATTACATTCACTGTCACTGTTGGTTAATGTCAGCATGGGGCAAAATGTAGAAGACAGCTCTGCATCATTAGGCAAATCAAGACAATTTTGACAGAGGTGGCTAAAAAATAATAATTAAAAAATAGCACAAAACTAATTTCAATACTAAAGCATATGTTTTTTTCTCTTTCTGTTTTAGACAATGCGCTAATTAAGACTATAATAGAGAAAGTGCTCACAAAAGCTGAAGCACACACACCAGAAGTGAGTGAATGCGTTTGGCGTTACAATAAAAGAAGCGAGAGAAACCCAGCTTAATACTTGCAGCCCCAAAACTGATGAGTTGCATTTGTATATTCCAGAGGTTTTCCTCCTGCAGATGCAAAAGAGCACAGTTTCCAATCAACGCAACAAGGTCAGGTATGGGTTTTCTGTTTATAGTTTGTATGACTCGTTTGCTGTATTGTAGTTCCGACACTTTTCTGACCCCTTAAAAGGCTGCGTCCAATGTGAGGGTAACATTTGCGTCTGATTCGGAGGAAGAGGAGGACGGTGATGAGGAAGAGGGCCCGGCAATTATGATGAGTGATCCAAGGCCATCTAATGAAAGCCAACA
Source organism: Syngnathus scovelli (assembly GCF_024217435.2). Classification (NCBI taxonomy): domain Eukaryota; kingdom Metazoa; phylum Chordata; class Actinopteri; order Syngnathiformes; family Syngnathidae; genus Syngnathus; species Syngnathus scovelli. The sequence goes on from NC_090849.1 coordinate 19,902,482, forward strand.
GGACAGCAGCATTGCACGGCAAATGGATCGTATGCAGGTTAGCCACATTTAGCCCAAGATGAACAGAGAACTGTTTTTTCATTTTACCGCTGTTCTCCTGCATGTCCTGCAGATGGCGCTACAGGAATGTCGTTTGAGATTGGGAGAGGAGCGCAGGGCCAGACTAAAAGCTGAGTCTTTAGTCAGAGAGGTGCTTCCAGATAATGTTTTGGATAAAAAAAAGGAAGCTTGATAATGGCATAGTTACACTTATTAGCGAAACAACATCTCTCAAATAATGTTCTATCCTGTCTTGTTTTCATTCAGTTTGAGTTGGAGAACGCTCGTCTTCGTGATAACATCTCCCTGTCTAAGGCCCTCGCGACTGTGGGCTCACCAGACCTCAGCGCCCTGGAAGACGAGGACGTGCTGGAGAGCATCGAGCGCTCGTTCGCCAAGTTCCACGCTTTCCTGGATCTCGTCAATGATGCTGGGTGGGTGACACAAATACCCGCTGTTTGTGTTTCCATAATGCTCTGTTATTGCCATTGAGTGATTGGACAGGGTCTTGTTATAGTCAGTCATGCTGACTGTTAATCACATTGGTTTTATTTTATTTAAGGATGAAACATAATTTTGCCTATAACCCTCAGTGTTAGGAATTAGCAACTCATTTATTTGACAGAATAGATGGACAATACTAGACCAAATTAGGTTCTGAAGCAGATAGACTTGGGCGTTCAGTTCTAGTTGAATCCGTCGTGAGGGCAGGTAGTCAAATTGTATTTGAGGTGGTTTTAGCTTTTTTTTGGAAAGAATTTTACTTTCTTTGGCGAACTAAGAGAAATTCCATGACCTGGTCAATACCATTGAGAAAGAGTAAACATGTAGGCCACGTGATTTAAAATAACTCCATTCGCTTCTCAGCTGCTGTCTCAAAGTGAAACTTGGGCCACCTAATCTGGGTGGGGTGGCTGATCGGTCATTTCCTTCCTCGTGGGTGCGATGCCTCATACAATAGATATTTGTAGGATGGATATCTCACTCCTTTTCATCTGTTGATGATCAGAAAGTCATTCAAATGCCACAAATCCCTGCCATTGATCATTTATTTGTTATAAGCATGGTAAAGCCACCCTGACTTAGCAGAATTGTGAACCCCTGTTTATTACTGAGGGAACATTCCAGAACCACCTGTTAGGACAAAATCCAAAACGTAAAGGTCAAATGAAAAACAAATTTAAAAAAAGACACAACTTTCTCATTTCAGTTCTTTCCCTCCCACATGCTTTAAACACATTTCAACTTATTAAAAGCTATTTTTCAACATTTTCCTGGCATTAAATAAAAGGCTTATAGGTGTTTTACCAAGAAAGTATACTGTTAAAATAAAAGAATGGTCAGAATTCCACTTTATCACAAAAATGGTGGTGAGGGGGGAGCATTTTATAAGAATACCTTTACTGGTTATGCCCTGCACTTAAATTACTTTGATTTTGAGCAATTCTATTTGTATTTCTGGTGCTCGTATTTCATTCCTTATCTGGTCGTGTGACTTTTATATAATGTGTCATTGCAGGGTGATGACTTATTAAGGAGAGGCAATTGCAATGAGCTTCTTTTCTCATTATATCTCTATCCATCTATATATATATATATATATCCATATGTTTTGTCACAGTGTCATGTGATAGTGAAGCGTAATACTAGTTAGGTAACTCTTACACAAAACAATCTTGTCTCTATCAACATATGGTGATCATTTTGATAAGTAAATTATGTAAGACCCCGTACTTGTTTGTGTGTAATAAGACTTATCGAAGTCATCGTTATCATAAATGAGTACTATGCCAGATTCTACTTTGCACTTTTGGTCTCTGTAAGAAGACTGCTACTGCTTTATGGCCGTCGTTGATATATTGTTGCATTGTGGCGTGAGAACAGTTTTTAAACAGCTGAGGGAACAGTAACACATCGAAAAAATAAAATATATATATATTTAGCCAAAACATTTATTGTCATGATTGATATCACAATAATGGACAGCAGTATGTGTTATAAAATATTTTGAATAGTGGCATGCAACAAATATAAAGCATGAAGTTTATTCTTTTCAGTGTTTAAAAGTAGCCTGACAGACTGTACAATTTTTTAAAAAAAATGCAAATGTCCTTTCACAGCTATTCATGCAACACAAATTAAGATTTTATGATATAAGAAATCTGAATTTGTTGAAAAATTTCCCCAGCTATTTTAATTGGAATCAATGAGCCCTCTGTCTTGTTGAGATAAATACCTAGTGGCATCAGGTCAGATCTCTGAGGAACACCATGATTAAATGGAAATAAACCATGCTGTCTAGTACACAAAATATTTTGGGAGGGATCAAATGAAGGAATAAATAGTGTAAAAACATCAAATAATATTGTGTTGATGTTTCATAATGACAAAACGATCGGTGTTTAAATTTTATTGCATCCTGTCTGTGTCTTAACTGCATTACATTTATTGACCGTTATCATAGTTTGACAGCTACAATATTTATAGTCGGCTGGAGATACTGGAGAACTAAATCACTGCTCCTTATCGTCTGGTGATATGACATATCTGAACAGTTGCTGTACAATGTGTCACATGGTATTAGAAAAAATACCCATGTTTTAAATGAATGCTGTCACTTTGACCCTCTGTAACACCATCCTGGCTGCCAGCCATCCCGAGAGAAATTCAAATACCCCTCATGTAACACTGTGTGGACTTTTAGCAAACGGTGACGAAATGAGATGACCCTTTTTTCGGGGCGGTGTCCCCACCATTGACCCGTGAGCTTGTACAGAAGCCGTACAGAAAATAAATGGATGGAAATTTACAAAATAATGATTGAATAGTATAAAATAAAAATAGTCATGAGGAAAATTGCATGTTATAGCAAGAAAAAGTAACTTTCTGCTCAAACAAACTACAGAAATTACAACATAATATCCTGATCTTTTTTTATTCAGTCAAAATAATCAATAGCTCTTGAAACAATTCCCCAGCTTCTATTAATTTTACAGCCATCTAATTGAGTAATAGAATTATTCACACTCACATTTATGAACAATTTAGTCTGACTCTTGAATAAACTTAAGCTACATGTTTTCTGAATGTCAGAAGATGGGGTGAACTCTAACAATGCAAGCGTGGGGAGAATGTTGCTGCCACACATTGAGTGAGGACATTATTAGTTAGCATGACTTGAAATCTGGACTGTTTGCTAGTTCGTCACATATAATAAGAAATACAAATCTCTATATATTTCGAATATTCAAATACAAATAAAACCACTGGGCCAAGTGAATCAGCATTGTCAACATAAAATAACGTATGGCTCCAATTCAAACCCTTGCGGGACACCGTAATTAAGTGGGAAATAGTACATGTTTGAATAGCCAAACAAAAAAGCAATCCAAAAACAAAATGCTTATTGTTCCATTGATGATTTATTGCTTCACAGAAATCAATGATTTCACAGGCAACAAATAAAAATGTAAAACTGCACCATAGAGCGCAATGATTTCACAAGTAACAAATAAAAATGTCAAATTTTTTACTCACATACAAAAACATTTTTCCTTCATCCGTCCAATTTTCGCATCAATGAACATTCCAGGATATCGCAGACAGAAAAGTGCTAAACTGCGAGAGAAATTTGCTATCCATTCATCCAAAGCAACAAGGGGGTGCAAATTTTCTCTCCAACAGACAAAATGTGTGTCCATTCATGCATTCGGTTGCATGGTAATCAAAAGTATTTGTCAAGCAGCGAGTGATAAAGCCATACTAATGCATGTGTGTCATTTTGATTTTGCTTGCAGCTTATTTAAATAACGACCCATGGTCACTACATATTTAAAAGCGAACAACAAAATCAAAGAAGCAAAAAAAGAAAAAAGGTCCAGAGCCTCCTTTTGGAAAACTAGTTGTTCTCCTTTGATGCTGTGGTCTCCTACAATACATAAAAGAGAAAAGTTAGATTTTCCCATAATCCACAATTATAATAATCACATTTTATTTTAAATATATATATATATATATATATATATATATATATATATTTATATCTGTGTAATTCAAAATAGTCTTTTATCCTGTATTACTTTTTTTTTTTTTTTTTTTTTACTTAATACTTAAGAAAAACACCGAGGCTATGGCCTCGTTTATTGTGTACTAGTTCCCTTTACTGCTGCTATCTTATCATTTGGTATCGCAAACTAAAGTACTTAAATTTCCGGTGTAGTGGTCAAGGTATACTTTAACAGCGCGTGGGCCATTCCACTGAATTGGTACCATTTGCGTCACGAGGAAAATAGAATGGATGCACGATAAAATTAAGCCAAGTGTACTGCATAGTGTTTAATAAGCCAAAGGTCTGGCCTGTTTACATTTATTTCTGTGACGCGCATAAAAATGTGTAGCAGTCAGTGAAGCTTGTATTGCTTTTAACAACCATGAGAAAAGCTGTAAAAAAATTTACAATTTCCTCTGCCTGTGGAAATTCAGCTAATGGGCTGGGTGTTGATACTCTATGCATTCAATCTGCTGTGTATGCATCTCTTGAATTAGTTCAAATAGAATGAAATGTTGATGACAAAGTTGCTTACAAATGGTGTCCTCTCTCCATATTTGCTCCAGAAGGTCATCTTGGCTTCGGTTGTGTGGCTGGTGCGCTGGTCAAAGACTTTACACGTCTGGAAAGGTGGGCTGTAGAGGTGCAAACTGACCGAACCCTCCGTGTGGCTTGCGTTCTCCACACGGTGTAGGCCAATTGAGTCTGGAAAAAAAACAAAAAAAAAACAGTGCAAATGTTCCATCAGTGAATGACTGGAATGTTGTGAAATTTTCTCCCAGTGTTGGAAAGAATGGGTAGATCAGCGGTGATGAAATGTTTCCAATTGGGGAGTTTATACAAAGTCCTCTGAGGCGCATGAGGCAAACCAAAAGGTAAGGAAATAATATTCAGTGGTCAGCGCTTACAGAATATCAGCATCCATCCAATCATTTTTTGATGCAGACATCTACCCAAAAAAATTTTTTCTTCTCACCATTTATGTAGGCCACAGAGTTGTTTTCCAGGGTCCTGTGTGACCTCTCAGTCATGTCCCCGCCTTCCTCCTTGGGCCAGTCGAATTGAGTCTCCTTGAGCTCGCCCTGGAGCATCTTCATGAAGCAGTGGGAATTGGAGTGGTCGTGTATACTACTGCAAGGTGGTCACAGCACACATGCAGTGTTAGGAGGGGCCAGATTATATTGCGTATCATTATGTGCCGCCACGTGTGGAATGACAAAAGAAGCAAATATTTACAATGTGTCAAAACTAAAACAAATCCCATTATTGTTTGTGTATACGACATCAGCGGACCCTGCTGGACCAAAAATTTGTAATATAAATCTCATACCATAAAATACCAGTAAAAGGAATTGTAGCAAAATATTGATATTGAATAAATATTGAGATTTTGGACCGAGTTGAATTTAGGTCATTTCCGGCAGCAAACCTGATAAGCCCCGACATACTAATATGACACAGCATAGTGGTTGGGTATCACTGCTATTAAAGGCTAGTCTAGATTTACAAAATGTGTCGCGCTGCATGCATATCAACTTTCTCCTCACCTTCCTTGGCCTTCTCCCCAACACAAGATGATCAGGTTGAACTTCCCATTGCCTTCATCCACCAAGTTCCTCGTGTATCTGTAAATAAAAAGGCAATAATGTGAAGACCAAGATCATTCCACCTCCCCCATGAATGACTTTTCAAACCGGTATGGGAAAATATATTATGGCAAAAGATTGCATTTTTAGCCCATAATTCCAAATAGTACGTTTGCTGCAAACAACACTGCTCATTACCAAAACAATGACTATACTAGTCATTTCTGGCATCTTTTATTTCCACTGTACAGAGAAGAAAGTTGATGTGATGTCATCCCTTAAAGCACATATGTCAGAGTTACGGCCCGCGGGCCGTATCCGGCCCGCGAATTGATTATCTATGGCCCCCTGGATGATATTGAATTACTATTAGAACCGGCCCGTAGGCCACAGCCGCCCGCTGGTGTTTTGCACGCACCAACACTACATTTCCCACAATGCAACGGTAGCTCGCGATGTCCCTGCAGCTCGCACAAGCGGCTTCATTATTCATCAGTAGTCAGAGCAGAGTTCAACTTTCTGATACCCCCCTCCTCAAAAATGGCTAAACGTAAGGTGGACGCTGAGAACAGGGGGTTTCAGGCCAGGTGGGAGGCAGAGTACATGTTTACGGAGGTAAGAGGCAAACCTGTGTGTCTTCTGTGTGGAGAAAATGCGGCTGTAATGAAAGAATTAAATTTAAGAAGGCACTATCAAACGTCTAAGAAACACACAGACCAAGACAAGAATATGGAATATGAACAAAAGCTACAGAAGGTGGAAGAATTAAAACGAGGCCTTAAGTCCAGACAGGCTATGTTCACGTATGCTAAATCACAAAGCGAGGCTGCTGCCAAGGCTAGCTTTATTGTGGCAAAAGAGATCGCCAAATCAGCCCGGCCCTTTGCAGAAGGAGAGTTGATCAAAAACGGGTTTTGAGCCTCAGAGCCTAACCCCGAACATTGATGAACTTGTACAAACAATGAGACACCTCTAAGTATCAGGCTCAGCCTCAGACAAGTGAGCATCACAGAACAGTAACGTATTTTCCGTTTTTTAATTCGGTTACATTTTTACATTTGTTTCTACAAGACGTGATTTTTCTTTGAAGAAAGTATTGTTTTGTCTGTGTGCCGTAAATTTTTGAATTTTATTTATTTATATTTATTTTTCAGTTGAATGGACCAAGGGAAAATTGCAGATAAGAGCCATGAGAAAGAATACAACTGATTTGATTATTTTTTTATTTTACGATTTGAAAGCAATGATCGGTAGATCATAGAGCAGCACAATAATACATTTTCAGTTTATAATGCATGCACTTTTACTTATGCATTTATGTTGATATTAAGAAACACATTTTGTTTTTAAAACAATTGAATTTTTTGCTGTTTGGCTGTTGAAAATGTTTTCCCTTGAAGTTACTGACAGAGCCATAACAAAATATTGCCATATTCATTTAATCATTAAATAATGTACACTGTGTTAGGTCTTAGTTCAAAAGGCTATGTGCAATCATTCCGATATATTTTAATAAACATTGAACCAGTCCGGCCCTCGGCTTGTAGCAAATTTGTTTTTTTGGCCCTCGGTGTGTTTGACTTTGACATCCCTGCCTTAAAGTCTTTTACAGACTTATTGAAGGGAGCCGGGATGGGGCTACAACCCCCCTCCCTCACATTCCATCATATGCCAAATAGTTTGGAGGCAGCTGCGGTGGCTCCCTGGTGATCTTCACGCCACCGGAGCCCAAACCTCTGCACAAACACACACGAGCGGGTGTGTGTCGTTTGCTTACTGTTGATTGGTTAACCGCAAACCCCTCACTACCTCCCTCCCCCTTCCAATGGCCATCACAACACTGGCAAGGGAACACCATTGCGATGTATTGTGGGTCACCGTGTAGTCGATATAGGACAGATAACATGCATATCTTGAGGTTTGAAAAATATAGATTTGTTCTTTGTTAAAACCAAATTGTCAATCTTACTATATGCATTCTAAATTTGGATTAATTTGTCATTTAGATTTGATCGTAATTGTATATCTCTTAAAACTAGCAAAATAATTAAAGAGCAGAATTTACCTTAAACAAAAATCTATTCATTGGACCAAATGCAAAGGCACTGATGTCACAACAAGCGTGCAAAGTGCATCACTGCTCGTTCAAAGAAATTCATCATAAACATTTCATAAAAGAAATGAGTTTTACCTGAGTTTATCAAACATGGCGTATTGCTTCCAGTCCTTAGGGTTGCTCCTGTATGACTCCATGAGTTCCCGCACCTCATCCACGTTGACATTGTTGTGTTGAAAGATCTCATGCAGCTTTTGGATCAGCTCCTGCAGACTTTTTGGCATCTTTGCTTTTGGGTACGTGTGCGTCAGCTATACAACTTGTTTGGCGAGAAACAGATTTCTCGTCGATCTGTTCACCTACTGACTGAGTGCTACAGGGCCCCCCCGTTTTTATGCCTTTGGATCATACCATCGTGGAGAGAAAGGGAACGCCCCTATTAGCAAGAGTGGGGGTGGGTGGGCTGCGCAAGATTTGGGAGCGATCATTCATGCGTTCACTTTCGACATGACTAACCCACCTGAATTCGAAACCGGCCACATTTCAACCAAAATCCTAAATCCATCTCACGTATTAAAAACAAAATTGGACCGGTCCTCTTCGAGTGCTTTTCTACCACGTTGTCACATAGTTGACCTCCCCCTGTGTCCCGGGTCCCTCTCATTGAACTCTGGTTTGGACAATAGCCGTGCAGCTTGTCGGTGGCCCCCCACCCTGCAGCCACAGCACCCCCATTTATATTGTTTGCATGCAACACTAGACTTTCGAACATGCTTACATAATTGGACTTGTTACTTATCGTATTATTATTGCATTGATTTCTAATTATTAATTTGTTACGTTACATTATTGGTGTGTGTGTGTGTGTCTGTGTGCGTGTGTGTGTGTGCGTGTGTGTGCGCGCGTGCGTGCTAAACAGTACATCTTGTGTTGCAGCAAGCTGACGCATCCTTCCAATTTTGCATCCACCAATATTGAAAGTGAAACTGCTTTCTGTTTCTTTATGATATGACTGACTGGATATCTGTTTGCTCTCATAAATGTGATGTAGTCTGGAGTAGGAAAAAAAGCAAACAAACTTCGTTAAATGTCCTATTGTGACAAGCTAAAAAGAGACTCAGCTTTTATGCATATCAACTCGCGTCACATGGTCAATTTTGTTGTGTATTTGTCAAGTGGTGTAGTGTTGATTTAGCAACATAATACATCAAATCGATGCAATATTGTCCAGTTGTAGCTTGGGGTCAAGTGTTATCAACCATTTCACCAAAATGAAAGGTGAAGATTAATTTTGCTCTTGTTTCGCACTTCCGTTTTCACACCACCCAAAGTGCCACATCATCAGAGGTTAGCCTTATACTCTACCTTGTGGCCGACCACATCGCTCGGTTTATACCATTGATTATTTGCGAAAGTGGATGTAGCTAAATTAATTTCCCCGCAAATAACTGAGAAAACAACATTGTGGTTATTCATGGGGATGTAATTTATATTGTAATGTAATGTTAGGAATTAGCAACTCATTTATTTGACAGAATAGATGGACAATACTAGATCAAATTAGGTTCTGAAGCAGATAGACTTGGACGTTCAGTTCTAGTTGAATCCGTCGTGAGGGCAGGTAGTCAAATTGTATTTGAGGTGGTTTTAGCTTTTTTTTTTTTTTGGGTAAGAATTTTACTTTCTTTGGCGAACTAAGGGAAATTCCATGACCTGGTAAATACCCTTGAGAAAGAGTAAACATGTAGGCCACGTGATTTAAAATAACTCCATTCGCTTCTCAGCCGCTGTCTCAAAGTGAAACTTGGCCCACCTAATCTGGGTGGGGTGGCTGATCGGTCATTTCCTTCCTCGTGGGTGCGATACCTCACTCCTTTTCATCTGTTGATGATCAGAAAGTCATTCAAATGCCACAAATCCCTGCCACTGATCATTTATTTGTTATAAGCATGATAAAGCCACCCTGACTTAGCAGAACTGTGAACCCCTGTTTATTACTGAGGGAACATTCCAGAACCACCTGTTAGGACAAAATCCAAAACGTAAAGGTCAAATGAAAAACAAATTTAAAAAAAAGACACAACTTTCTCATTTCAGTTCTTTCCCTCCCACATGCTTTAAACACATTTCAGCTTATTAAAAGCTATTTTTCAACATTTTCCTGGCATTAAATAAAAGGCTTATAGGTGTTTTACCAAGAAAGTAAACCGTTAAAATAAAAGAATGGTCAGAATTCCACTTTATCACAAAAATGGTGGTGAGGCGGGAGCATTTTATAAGAATACCTTTACTGGTTATGCCCTGCACTTAAATTACTTTGATTTTGAGCAATTCTATTTGTATTTCTGGTGCTCGTATTTCATTCCTTATCTGGTTGTGTGACTTTTATATAATGTGTAATTGCAGGGTGATGACTTATTAAGGAGAGGCAATTGCAATGAGCTTCTTTTCTCATTATATCTCTATCTTTATATCTATATATATATATAAAATCTTTTTATATTTTGTCTTACGCAATAGTGTCATACCCTGAAGTTAACTTGTGTTTTCCAACAATTATGAAACAAAATTCACTCCTTTTTATCCATCTTACGTCTTGCTGGAACAAAATAATTCAGACACACTATTTTGAAAATGCAGTCGAAAAACCTACCTGATGATTGCGTTGGGCACATTTTGAATCACAATATAGCTTTTCTTCTATTTCACTATCATGTTCTCACTCAGCCTAGGTCAGATAGCATCTATGGCCGGCATTGACAAGTCAGATTTCTCGCCTTTGGGAAGACCGCAGCTCTCTTCCACTCTGGGACACGTGGGCCAACTGAATGGAGTAGCATCCGGTCAACGTCATTCTCGTGATATTCAGGTGCAAGATTTAACATTATACTTTACATAAATGGCTTACAAATGATTTCATTTCACATTTAGTAAAGACTAAAAATGAAAATTGGTGAAATTTCCTTTTCATTAAAAACAAGCGTAAAGACATGTTGCTTTTATTTTGTTCAGTATAATTAGTTGATAAGATGTCTCAGTGGTAGAGCCGTCGTCTCCCACGCCAGAGGTTGGCGCGTCAATCATCAGACATTGTGACCATGTCAAAGCATCCTTAAGTAAGACAATGAAGCTGCCTGATGATGTGTCATCAGTATGTGAATGAGGAATCAGTGACGCGCTTTGAGGAGGAGGGGTGTTTTGTCACAGTGTCATGTGATCGTCAAGCGTAATACTAGTTAGGTAACTCTTACACAGAACAATCTTGTCACTATCAACATATGGTGATCGTTTTGATAAGTAAATTATGTAAGACCCCGTACTTGTTTGTGTGTAATAAGACTTATCGAAGTCATCGTTATCATAAATGAGTACAATGCCAGATTCTACTTTGCACTTTTGGTCTCTGTAAGAAGACTGCTACTGCTTTATGGCCGCCGTTGATATCTTGTTGCATTGTGGCGTGAGAACAGTTTTTAAACAGCTGAGGGAACAGTAACCTAGACCTGGCACATCGAAAAAATAAAATAAATAAATATATATATATTTAGCCAAAACATTTATTGTCATGACAGTTGATATCACAATAATGGACAGCGGTACCGTAATTTCCGGACTATAAGTCGCGGTTTTTTTTCATAGTTTGGGTGGGGGGGGGCGACTTATACTCAGGAGCGACTTATATATGTTTTTTTTTCACAAATTTTTACTTGATCATTAAGACATCACTTACAAGTATAGTTGACCACTTCCCATGTTATTTTTAGTATAGTTCATCACTTCACATGCTTTTATTTCTTTATCTTGAACATATTCAAAACATAGAAAATAGAGAAAACATCAAATAAAGCAATTAACACTTTAAAGCGCCATATCCAAGTCCACTGTCTGCTGTATGTACACTTGCTCCATTTTTGCTCCTCTTATATTTATTATTATTATTTATTATTATTTGTTTATTTATCATTTATTCAATACTCTTATTTATTCATTGTTAGTGCCTTCTTGTTTTTTTTTGTGTTGCTTGTATGCATATGTGTACTATCTCACCGAGGGATAGTGGAAATGTAATTTCAATCTCTTTGTGTGTCTTAGTATATAAAAAAATATATCGACGATAAAGCAGACTTTGACTTTGATAAAACAACCAAAAAAAATTATATTTCCAGACGAAACTGGATGAGGGCGCTCTAAATTTTACCGTTGGCCGTGACTCATCAACTGGGTGGGCTTAAGAAAAATGGCACCAAAAAGAAACTCATATTTTGCAGGTTACAAACTTCAAGTTGTAAAATATGCAGCTGAAAACAGTAATCGAGCAGCAGAAAGAAAGTTTGGAGAACCGTGATGTACCAATGGATTACTATTTCAAGTGACGTCAGTAGCGCGGCGCGCCGGTTGTTTACATACAAACGTGCCCACACAAGGACTACCGGCATCATTAGCGGTGATCATTTCTAAGTGACACGGAGGACAAAGAGTTTGAAGGAATTAAGGATTTGGAGTGACATAGAAGGTTTGAAAAACTATTATGGCTTTTACGCACGCCCGGTCTCTACTGAGTCGGGGGCCGACGCTCGGCCGAGTGGCTGTCCGCGAACGGTGCGCGGGGCTCGGACATGGCCATTACGCACGCCCGGTCTGTCTGGAAGTCCACGCCGCCACACGCTTGGAAGTTTGTTTTGTTTAATAAAGAGCCGTTTACCAAACCTACGTCTATCCTTGTACTTTGTTAACGCTACAATATAGTTATATAGTAGATCTGTGGAATAAAGACGAGGCTGACGTCAGGGCGCACGCGCGGCGATGTTGACAAAGGATGAGGAATTTGATCGATGGATTTAATGGAATTAAACTGCACGGATGGTTTGATAATATTATTGGCTTGTATTATAGTTATTTAAAATATAGTTTATCTATCGTTATATGAGCCTGTGGAATATTTTGAAGCGCAAGCGCCCTCAGCCGTGCGCACCCATTGTTGACAAAGAACGATCGATGGATTTAATGAATTGGAGTGACACCGATGGTTTTATAAACATGTTATTCATGTAATAGTTGTCCTTAATCACTCTATATGTTACGTCAGGCCCGTTCTCAGCTCTTTGTTTGAGTTTGTCACGTTAGCATACCTATCGTTTAGCCTGTTGTTGCTATTTAATGAATTGGAGTGACACTGATGGTTTTATAAACATGTTATTCATGTAATAGTTGTCCTTAATCACTCTATATGTTACGTCAGGCCCGTTCTCAGCTCTTTGTTTGTGTTTGTCACGTTAGCATACCTATCGTTTAGCCTGTTGTTGCTATCGTTTAGCCTGTTGTTGCTCGTTCATGACTGTTTTTGGTGTGGGATTTTGTCGGATAAATTGCCCCCAAAATGCGACTTATACTCCGGAGCGACTTATATATGTTTTTTTCACTTTTTGGGGCATTTTATGGCTGGTGCGACTTATACTCCGGAGCGACTTATAGTCCGGAAAATACGGTATTTGTTATAAAATATTTTGAATAGTGGCATGCAACAAATATAAAGCATGAAGTTTATTCTTTTCAGTGTTTAAAAGTAGCCTGACAGACTGTACAATTTTTTAAAAAAAATGCAAATGTCCTTTCACAGCTATTCATGCAACACAAATTAAGATTTTATGATATAAGAAATCTGAATTTGTTGAAAAATTTCCCCAGCTATTTTAATTGGAATCAATGAGCCCTCTGTCTTGTTGAGATAAATACCTAGTGGCATCAGGTCAGATCTCTGAGGAACACCATGATTAAATGGAAATAAACCATGCTGTCTAGTACACAAAATATTTTGGGAGGGATCAAATGAAGGAATAAATAGTGTAAAAACATCAAATAATATTGTGTTGATGTTTCATAATGACAAAACGATCGGTGTTTAAATTTTATTGCATCCTGTCTGTGTCTTAACTGCATTACATTTATTGACCGTTATCATAGTTTGACAGCTACAATATTTATAGTCGGCTGGAGATACTGGAGAACTAAATCACTGCTCCTTATCGTCTGGTGATATGACATATCTGAACAGTTGCTGTACAATGTGTCACATGGTATTAGAAAAAATACCCATGTTTTAAATGAATGCTGTCACTTTGACCCTCTGTAACACCATCCTGGCTGCCAGCCATCCCGAGAGAAATTCAAATACCCCTCATGTAACACTGTGTGGACTTTTAGCAAACGGTGACGAAATGAGATGACCCTTTTTTCGGGGCGGTGTCCCCACCATTGACCCGTGAGCTTGTACAGAAGCCGTACAGAAAATAAATGGATGGAAATTTACAAAATAATGATTAAATAGTATAAGACAAAAATAGTCATGAGGAAAATTGCATGTTATAGAAAGAAAAAGTAGGTCAAACTTTCTGCTCAAGCAAACTACAGAAATTACAACATAATATCCTGATCTTTTTTATTCAGTCAAAATAGTCAATAGCTCTTGAAACAATTCCCCAGCCTCTATTAATTTTACAGCTATCTAATTGAGTAATAGTTATTCACACTCACATTTATTATTTTCTAATTTTTTTCTGAATATTCAAATACAAATAAAACCACTGGGCCAAGTGAATCAGCATTGTCAACATGCAATAACGTTTGGCTCCAATTCAGACCCTTGCGGGACACCGTAATTAAGTGGGAAATAGTACATGTTTGAATAGCCAAACAAAAAAGCAATCCAAAAACAAAATGCTTTTGTTCCATTGATGATTTATTGCATCAGAGATCAATGATTTCACAGGCAACAAATAAAAATGTAAAACTGCACCACAGAGCACAATGATTTCACAAGCAACAAATAAAAGTGTCAAATTTTTTACCCACACACAAAAACATTTTTCCTTCATCCATCCAATTTTCAGCAGATATTATGACAACTATACGTGGCATCAATGAACATCCCAGGATATTGCAGACAGAAAGTGCTAAACTGCAAGAGAAATTTGCTATCCATTCATCCGAAGCGACAAGGGGGTGCAAATTTTCTCTCTAACATGACAAAATGTCTGTCCATTCATGCATTCGGTTGCATGGTAATCAAAAGTATTTGTCAAGCAGCGAGTAATAAAGCCATACTAATGCATGTGTGTCATTTTGATTCTGCTTGCAGCTTGTTTAAAGAACGACCCATGGTCACTACATATTTAAAAGCGAACATCAAAATCAAAGTAGCAAAAAAAAGAAAAAAAGATCTAGAGTCTCCTTTTGGAAAACTAGTTGTTCTCCTTTGATGCTGTGGTCTTCTTCTACAATACATAAAAAAGAAAAGTTAGATTTTCCCATAATCCACAATTATAATAATCACATTTTATTTCAAATATATATATTTTTATAACTATGTAATTCAAAATAGTCTTTTATCCTGTATTACTTTTTTTTTTTTACTTATTAATACTTAAGAAAAACACCGAGGCTATGGCCTCATTTATTGTGTACTAGTTCCCTTTACTGCCGCTATCTTATCATTTAGTATCGCAAACTAAAGTACTTAAACTCCCGGTGTTATGGTCAAGGTATACTTTAACAGCGCGTGGGCCATTCCACTGAATTGGTACCATTTGCGTCACCAGGAAAATAAAATCGATGCACGATAAAATTAAGCCAAGTGTACTGCATAGTGTTTAATAAGCCAAAGGTCTGGCCTGTTCACATTTATTTCTGTGAGACGCGCATAAAAATGTGTAGCAGTCAGTGAAGCTTGTATTGCTTTTAACAACCATGAGAAAAGCTGTAAAAAAATTTACAATTTCCTCTGCCTGTGGAAATTCAGCTAATGGGCTGGGTGTTGATACTCTATGCATTCAATCTGTTGTGTATGCATCTCTTGAATTAGTTCAAATAGAATAAAATGTTCTCTTGAATGTAGACCAAGCCCCGGTGGGAATGCGGAAAATCTGCCGCTACTGTATTCTCCCACAAATCAACAGTAAAGCAAAATTTTTTTCCTTAAATGAGGCTCCTCAGCTCATTTTAATAAAGTTTATTGATGCCAAAATGGCACAGGATTTCAGTAAAACACTATTTTTGTCTAAATGGCCTCAACTCATTTCAATAACGTTATATGGCACCAAGGCAATACTACATTGCAGCACAAAAAAAGCCAATTTGTCAGATTTTCAGCAAAGAAAGTCGATCTGGTTTGCAAATATGTGCAAATGGTAAAAATGCAAAAGCTTAGTGTGTAACATTTAAGTTTACTTAGTGTTATTATTTTTGCTGTTAGAGATCACATGAAATCTTTCAATTTTGATGCAGGATCCATTGGGTCTTTTTTAAATGTTATTACCTGATGATACTTTTAATTCTATTTAGGTATATTTAATCGTTTAACTGATCATTATCCAAAAACATTTCCATGAATGTATAAACAATTTTTTTTTAAAAATGACAAAAGTTGCTTACTGGTGTCCTCTTTCCATCTATGCTCCAGAAGGTCAGCTCATGTTCGGCTATGTGGCCGGTGCACTGGTCAAAGACTTTACATGTCTGGGCAGGGTGGCTGTAGAGGTGCAAACTGACCGCACACTCCGTGTGGCTTACGTTCTCCACACGGTGTAGGCCAATTTTGTCTGGAAGAAAAAAACAAAAAAAAAACAGTGCAAATGTTCCATCAGTGAATGACTGGAATGTTGTGAAATGTTTCTCCCAGTGTTGGAAACAACGGGTGACGAAATGTTTCCAATTGGGGAGTTTATACAAAGTCCTCTGAGGCGCATGAGCCAAACCAAAAGGTAAGGAAATAATATTCAGTGGTCAGCGCTTACAGAATATCAGCATCCATCCAATCATTTTTTTTGTAGCACAGGTCATCTGATCATTTCAGGACACATATAATGAGATCAAAATTATACTAATCAACATTTAAGTTAAATAAACCAGGGGCAATAAAATTTGCATTGTCAATGTGGAATAACAAATGGCTCCAGGACAGATCTTTGTGGAACACCACATTACACAGAGCTGGATTCGATACCAACTGACTTTGGGCAAGTGGTCGAGTTAGACTTGACTGGTCGCCAGTCACTCTCAGGAAACATACAAATAATCAGTCACACTATTTTCCCATATATGGACAAGTCAATCTTGGAACATTTTTGAAATGTGGGAGGAAGCCCACGCTAGCACAGGGAGAACATGAATTGTATATTTAAACCTCATAACTGTGAGATACAAGCTAACCACGACGGCACCATGTGATTGCAACACAAATATTTGTGGGTCAACTGTTTTTTTGCTATTTATACCGTTCCCCTTGTGGTTTGTTTGCTTTTTAAGAAGAACTTGGCATTCAGCGACACACTGTATATTTTCTTAGCAACACTTAGCAACATACACATTGGGCAAAATCTATATTTAACTCATTAAATCATAGGATTTAAGATAACAGTATATCGCCATCATTGATGCCACATTTTTTTCATGTCTTCACTCTTAACCAAAGAGTTTCTATTTGATTAAGAAAGAACGCACATTTGCTACGAGTCGGGTGAGCACACTTATCACATACATGCATCACATAACTGCAGGTCAGAGAGTTATTGCCGCAGGAGGAGAGCATGCAGAAGATGTTTGTCCTTTTCACACACACGCACACACACGACATGATAACGCCCCGTGGAAGAATGCAGACATCTGCCCCAAAAAATGTTTTCTTCTTACTATGTATGTAGGCCACAGAGTTGTTTTTCAGGGTACTGTGTGACTTCTCAGTCATCTCCCTGCCTTCCTCCTTGGGCCAGTCGAATTGAGTCTCCTTGAGCTCGCCCTGGAGCATCTTCATGAAGCAGTCGGATTTGGAGTGGTCGTGTATAGGACTGCAAGGTGGTCACAGCACACATGCACGCACGCGCAGCAGTGTTAGGAGGGGCCAGATTATATTGCGTATCATTATGTGCCGCCACGTGTGCAATGACAAAAGAAGCAAATATTTACAATGTGTCAAAACTAAAACAAATCCCATTATTGTTTGTGTATACGACATCAGCGGACCCTGCTGGACCAAAAATTTGTAATATAAATCTCATACCATAAAATACCAGTAAAACGAATTGTAGCAAAATATTGATATTGAATAAATATTGAGATTTTGGACCGAGTTGAATTTAGGTCATTTCCGGCAGCAAACCTGATAAGCCCCGACATACTAATATGACACAGCATAGTGGTTGGGTATCACTGCTATTAAAGGCTAGTCTAGATTTACAAAATGTGTTGCGCTGCATGCATATCAACTTTCTCCTCACCTTCCATGGCCTTTTCCCCAACACAAGACGATCAGGTTGAACTTCCCCTTGACTTCATCCACCAAGTTCCTCGTGTATCTGTAAATAAAAAGGCAATAATGTGTGATGGTGAAAGACCAAGATCATTCCACCTCCCCCATGAATGACTTTTCAAACCGGTATGGGAAAATATATTATGGCAAAAGATTGCATTTTTAGCCCATAATTCCAAATAGTACGTTTGCTGCAAACAACACTGCCCATTACCAAAACAATAACTATACTAGTCATTTCTGGCATCTTTTATTTCCACTGTACAGAGAAGAAAGTTGATGTGATGTCATCCCTTAAAGTCTTTTACAGACTTATTGAAGGGAGCCGGGATGGGGCTACAACCCCCCTCACATTCCATCATATGCCAAATAGTTTGGAGGCACCTGCGGTGGCTCCCTGGTGATCTTCACGCCACCGGAGCCCAAACCTCTCCCTTCCAATGGCCATCACAACACTGGCAATGGAACACCATTGCAATGTATTGTGGGTCACTGTGTAGTTGATATAGGACATAACTATCTTGAGGTTTGAAAAATATAGATTTGTTCTTTGTTAAAACCAAATTGTCAATCTAACTATATGCATTCTAAATTTGGGATAATTTGTCATTTAGATTTGATCGTAATTGTATATCTCTTAAAACTAGCAAAATAATTAAAGAGCAGAATTTACCTTCAACAAAAATCTATTCATTGGACCAAATGCAAAGGCACTGACGTCACAACAAGCGTGCAAAGTGCATCACTGCTCGTTCAAAGAAATTAATCATAAACGATTCATAAAAGTACAAAAAGAAATGAGTTTTACCCTTGTTTATCAAACATGGCGTATTTCTTCCAGTCCTCAGGGTTGCTCCTGTATGACTCCATGAGTTCCCGCACCTCATCCACGTTGATATGGTCGTCTTGAAAGATCTCACGCAGCTTTTGGATCAGCTCCTTCAGATCTTTTGGCATCTTTGCTTTTGGGTACGTGTGCGTCAGCTATACAACTTGTTTGGTGATAAACAGATTTCTCGTCGACCTGTTCACCTACTGACTGAGCGCTACAGGGCCTGCCGTTTTTATGCCTTTGGATCATATCATCGTGGAGAGAAAGGGAACGCCCCTATTAGCAAGAGTGGGGGTGGGTGGGCTGCGCAAGATTAGGGAGCGATCATTCATGTGTTCACTTTGGACATGACTAACCCACCTATAACTATAGATAACCGTACTATCACTCAGAGTGATACGGTAACTAATCTCGGGGTAATATTTAACCAAACGCTCTCCTTTCAAAAACACATTAAGAATATAACCAGGATTGCGTTTTTTCACCTTCGTAATATTGCTAAGATTCGTCCTATCCTCTCGACCGGGGATGCGGAAACTATTATACATGCGTTCGTCACGTCGCGCCTGGACTACTGTAATGTATTATTCTCTGGTCTTCCTAAATCCAGTATCAAAAGTCTACAGTTAGTGCAAAATGCCGCTGCGAGGCTGCT
The DNA here is from genome assembly GCF_024217435.2 of Syngnathus scovelli. NCBI lineage: Eukaryota > Metazoa > Chordata > Actinopteri > Syngnathiformes > Syngnathidae > Syngnathus > Syngnathus scovelli. The sequence continues at coordinate 19,921,998 of NC_090849.1, forward strand.
CTCACAAATTACATTGGCTCCCGGTCCATTTAAGATGTGACTTCAAGGTTCTTCTACTAACCTATAAATCACTGCATGGCTTAGCGCCTTCATATCTCGTCGGCCTAGTCGTTCCTTATGTTCCGTCTCGTAACCTTCGTTCGCAAAACGCTAGTCTTTTAGTTATACCGAGGGCCAAGAAAATGTCTGCAGGGTCTAGAGCATTCTCTATTCGGGCTCCAGAGCTTTGGAATGCCCTACCAATGGATATTAGAACTACTACTTCAGTAGAAACATTTAAGACACGTTTAAAGACACATTTCTATGAGATGGCCTTTAACTAACTTGTGATGGCCGATTTGGCCGGAGTTTGTTCTGTTCTCTCTGCCCACCTCCTCCCTGGCTGGGGAGGGGGTTAGGTGGCTCAAAAGCTGATAGCGGCTGGCTGGATTCTCGGGGACCAGTTCGGGATGGGGGAGCTGCGGCTCGCCCCCCTTGAGGACACTGCCAGGACAATCGAGGGCACCTCCGACATCCATTTTTTTTTTTTCATTGATTTTCATATTACCGTATTTGCCGGTCGACTCGGTGTATAAGTCGACCCCCTAAAATTCGACGGAAATTTACGATTTTATGATATATCCTTTGTATAAGTCGAGCTCAATTGTTGCATTATATTAAACTTCAAAATTCAATATGCGAAATTTATTGACGAAATGTGTTCAAATTCCGGGAGGCCGTGCGCATGCGGCTGTTTATAAGCACCGCGGAGGAGATCGCGGCCGGCGAGCTCGCGCACGCCGCCCGGCACCAACGGGAGGCCGGAAATAGCTCCAAGCCAAGCGGATCGGCACTTTATAAGCACCGCGGAGGAGATCGCGGCGCCTCATTCGACTTCCAGCGGGCCGCGCATTCGCACACGCCGCCCGGTTCAAATTTTCTAAGTGCAACGCACAATGAGATGCATGAGAAACGGCCTTGGTTACCATCACATTTGAAGCGATGAATACGAAGTTAAATTTTATGACTCGGTGTATAAGTCGAGGTCGATTTTTTTCCGTCGATTTTGGATCGAAAAAGGTCGACCAAAAAATGGAAAAATATGTTCGGTAAACAGATATAAATAGTGCTGAAGTGTTCATATCATCTCATATATTCATCGTTCGAAGTCTTATGCAAATGGTTTGAGTTTTGATCCATGTGCTGTCAAACTAACACCACATAAAAGTTTTGCTCCAAAGTTAATGACTATATTACATATTTGCTTTTCACCTCTGAGGTGCCACATCATCAAACACCAGCTGTACTTTTACTCCACCTTGTGGCTGACTGCGTCATTCAGTTTACTAGAGAGGTCTTAACTTTATTGTATGCAATACAGTATGTAAATCGTTAAATCACGGGTTCTGAAATTTATTTGGTGCGGGGAGATTTTTTTTTTCTCCTGAGGAGACTCATAATGGAACTATAATTTGTCTTTTAGAAAACAATGTTTATGTTTGTTATAAATTCTATTTTATACTCAGCTGTTGTTCATTTAACTTTATATGTGTCAACATACTCGTTTTAATTTATGATTGGTGAAAAAAAAATCCAGTATGTTGGGAATTTGACTGAGCAAGATCTTATGATTTAACTTGTGACTAGTTTATGAAATACGTATGTATCATCACAGTGACACTTGTGGGACGCAGGCTCTCTCGTGTTTTGCGGTTGAATCACTGCCCAAGTTAATGACTTGTTTTCAAATTCAAAATAAACATTCAAATGTAATAGAATCACATTGCCACAGTTTAAATAGTCACTTAAACGAAACAAAACAAGTTGTGAATGAAGCATCTCCATCGAGCGCTCGAGTTTGCCACATGAAACATGGCGTCGACGTAACCGTACGTGTCAGAGCGCAAAAGGTTATCTAAATGCATATTTGATGCTTCATATTTGTCTCCTCGCGCAATTTGCGCATGCTCAGGCGAAACCGGCTCCATTTTATCGTCGTATGTTGGTTTTGTCTTTAAAGTTTATTTTGAAAAATGCTGTAAATAAATTGTTTTGTTCAACAAGTGAATTGCCTCTGCATGTCAAGTTTTTACAATTTATATGTCGATGTTTAGTTTTGCAGCTGGCACATTTTTAATCCTTCTCGTTTGCCGTAGTGAGCAGGTAGCGAAACGGCGGGGGAGGAGCGGTTTGCTTGACGTGGACGTTCATTTCCGTAAAGAGATGATGGAGCAGTAGCGGCGTGCCAAATCTAAGCGATCCCCGCATTAACCTTAAATCGAGACGGGATTTGGCCGTCAATCCCTCGGTCGCGTTTGGGTTCACGGAAGTCACACTCGGACTGATCCCATTCTGCTCCCGCCCCGCCCCACCCATCGCCTCCTCCTCCCCCCAGCTCAGCAACAATCATGATAAAAGCCATTTTAATATTCAATAACCACGGCAAGCCGAGGCTGTCCAAATTCTACGAACATTATGTAAGTAAGCGTTTGAATTTTCTTTTAGCAGAACTACTTTTTTGCTGCTTATGATACTGTACTTGTCGATGGGATGCCTGGTGATTTGCATTTCTTGTCGTACGGCGGCCGAGCCAAGGTGGGAAAAAATAGTTTGGTACCAACCGGTTTTAAACTTGAATTACTGATAGTGTGCAACCTGAACCAACGAGCGTGCGTGCATGCATGTATGTGTGTGTGCGTGCGTGCTTACTGCTCAGTTGATTGTTTGTGTCACATGACCAGAATGACGCCCTTGTGTGAGGCACTCGTGCTTTCAGCATGCGATCCTCCTTTTTACCCTCTTCCTTTTTTTTTCCTTTAAATGACATTGACAAGGCAGGAAAGGGACAGAGATTTTTTCAGAAGCTTATTCATAAAATAATGATGTTTTCTCTTGCTGTACAAATCTATATATCTATCCATCGATCTATCCTGTGGCTAAAAAGCGTAGTGTGGAGAGTCTCTGTCACAACAACAAAAATACCCCGTTGCATATGATAGAAGCCTGTTGAAATACAGTTTATGCAGTATCAGTATATATTTATTGTTTTCTTCCAACTATGTTTACTTCAAGTGTACCTGTGGGTGAACAAGTGAAGAATAGAGAGTGCAGCCAACAGCTTCTCAAATATTTTCACTCTCTCCTTAGTTCTCCTTTTATTCTTCTTCTTTACCAGTCATTTGCTTCACATGAGATCTATTTTTGTGTTTATTCTTGGTTCCTATCAATAATGCAGTGTAACCAGAGGCGGAGTGTTGCTTAGGAACGTCACAGATCAAGACATGCACGAGCGCTTTGGCCAAGTTACGGCTATTCAAGTTTGCACGAGCTGCATGGATGGACCACGCTGATGTGTGTTTTGTGTATTGGGTCTTTTTATCATTGTGAACCTGGGCCGCAACTCTCACTTTGGTTAAGGACCCTCAAGTGACGATAACAGAGCTTTCATTTCATAACAGAGCGCAGCTTCTGAAATCTTGGTCTGTGTACCCCCGGGCGAGTGTGTTTGATTTAATATGACAAAAGCAAACAGCAGCAGAGGACTCGGGCTTTACGGCTCAGTTTCTTTTAAATGACATAAGGAAGACAAATGAAATGGTCTGCTTGTGCTTGGAGTAATAAAAAGAACCTCTGTGGGAGCAGATACGTATTGTAATATTCACTTTTTGTTTCCCTGTTGCTCATGCAGACTGAAGACACCGAGCAACAAATTATCAGGGAAACCTTCCACTTGGTCTCCAAACGAGATGAGAACGTCTGCAATTTTCTGGAAGGTGGAATGTAAGCGCCGTGCAGATCCCACAGTTGCAAGTTGTCAGCCATCTAAAAGTTTGTTTAATGTCAAATGACGGTCGACGATGTTTACCATCTGTCAGGTTGATCGGGGGATCCGACTACAAGCTGATCTACAGACACTATGCCACGTTGTACTTTGTGTTCTGCGTGGACTCATCAGAAAGTGAACTAGGAATTTTAGACCTAATACAGGTAAAAAAAAAAATAAAAGTGATATTTGTTGTGTCGTGCCGCTATTGATTGCATTCTGTTTTCCCTTTCAGGTATTTGTGGAAACGTTGGACAAATGCTTTGAGAATGTCTGCGAACTTGACCTCATTTTCCATGTAGACAAGGTAGGAAATACCAAGACATTTATCAAATGGCTTTGCTTTTGCAAAATGCCATCATGTCATTGTGTCACACTGTTGAAGAGCAAATTTGAGTCAGAAATGGCTTTATGTGACCTTATATGTATTTTGGACACTAATTTACCTCATTAAATGTATTCACTCTTACCAAATACCAATACCAGTAGTACTTTTGATACATACATTTTCAAGTCACACAATGACAGATAATTGTGGACAACTCTTGTTGACACGGTTTTAGACTACTGCACTATAGCGCCAACTACTGGCAAGGATGACTTACTCCATTCTAGATTAATTGGTTGCTGGTGTCCTCCATGAGAACTCGATACCTTGAAATAAGGCTGTTATTGGTTTCTAGCTATCTCTAGAAAAAATACACAATCGTTTTCCTTTTGGTTATTAATTGGGGTACAGTGTTAATTACTTTAGAGGACACTATTTGAGGAAAGGAGGTGTAGACTTGAGAAATGACATTTATGGGTTCGTTGGGAAATACTTGATTGTGCTGCCATCTATTCAGGTCCATAACATTCTGGCAGAGATGGTGATGGGCGGGATGGTGCTAGAGACCAACATGAACGAGATTATCACACAGGTGGACGCCCAGAACAAGATGGAGAAGTCCGAGGTAAGCACACATGACCCCCTTTTACCCCGGCCTCTCGTGTCGCTCTTTTACAAGCGATGTTACGGAGTATGCAGGCATGCGTGTATGCTGCACCCTGCATGCGACTCTTCAGTGACCTTGTGATGCTCCCGACATGATCCTGGGTGTTTGCGCTCTCTCTCCTCTTGGTTTTTCTCGCTGCCGCACTGCTTTGACACAGATCAACACTGCCATTCATACGGACTTAACTGTTCCATCTCTCCAGATGACCATTAAGTCTCAAAATCACCCTCTTTTTTTTTTTTTTTTTTTTCCCCTCCCTCTAAGAGGAGCACACAAATGAAATAGGGCGATGAGCAAGAAGCTCTGTGTGAGCCCATTCTTTTGCCAAATATCCTTCACGCTAAGGTAACACAGCAGACGGATGGATGGACAATGAAATGTGACGTCTATGATGCAGCTTATGTTTTATTAAGCAAGTAGCCTGCTTCTCTAATTGTGTGCTCCCAAGTACCCGTGATAATAGAATTGACATTACTCTAACTCGAGCTGCAGTTTGTATTTTTTTTTTCAATCATACCAATTGTTTTTGGAAAAAAAAAAAAAATCCCCCCCCCCCCCCCCAATTGCTGTTCTGTAAGTAGAGTTTCATCAAAGCTGCTCTCGCCTCTCCCTTCCGGGACCTACCCTAGACCACACTCTGTCTCTCCCTCGCACTTTCATTCAAAACAATACCGTTAAATGTGCTATTTAATGAGCCCGATGGTTTCACATAGGTCCCCAAAAAGCCGGCGTGTGTTTAGTCAGGTCGTTTTGGATCATAATTGGTGGTCTACGATAGGTCCTCTCATTTTTTTTTTTCTCTCCTTGTGCAGATAAACTGTAATTACTTTAACCTGCTTTAACATTCCTCATTCCTCTTTCCCCCTTGACCCTGTCTAGTTCTTTCCATTTTTCTCTCTCTCTTTACAGACGTTTATCTTTCAGTCTACCAGGCAGGACAGGTAGACACAGGTACTGCTAAAAATCTACAACCAAGTACTGTGACCCTAACTGAAGTTTACTTTCCCCTTTCCCACCTCCTCTTTCTCTTCTTCCTTTCCGCGTCTCTCCATACGGAAGCCACCCCATAAAAAGATGTCAAATAACTTCACTAACATGCACCAGGAATCTTTCAGGACAGACCCAAAAATGTCATTGGCTGAAACTAATTGAAATCTCTGCTTCGAAACTTCGCACTCATCGAATTTTCTACATGGACTCACACACCACTCAATGTGGAAATGCTTTAAGTTGACGCTCGGAGTGAGTGGCAATATGCCAACGCTAGTTATCTACGTTAGCTAATTAAATGTAGCCTACCACTGATTCTTAAAATGAATTGTAATGCCCACCCGCCACAAGTGGTCAAGAATGGATAGATAGATAGATAGATAGATAGATAGATAGATAGATAGATAGATAGATAGATAGATAGATAGATAGATAGATAGATAGATAGATAAAAGCTCAGCTGAAAAGTTCTGAGGAAATCTTTGTCCAGTTTTTGTACCTTGTATATAATATGGCGAATCAAACATTCATTCCTACATGAGCAGCTACGATTGCCTTGCTAACGGGTTAGCCAGTTAACAGCTAGCCGCAAACCTCAACTCACAACAGTTAACTCCACATTTATATTCATTGACTCTCACATCACTCAAAACATTCCAAATCAATATTAAGTTATTCTACAATTCCGTCCTCTGTTCTGAAGGATTTACGTAGTTGGTACCATGACCCTCAAACGTTGTTAACTGGGCCTGTGTGCCAACCGCTAGCATGACCATGGGAAAGTCACTTGAGTGGAGGAATGTACGTACATTCCTAACATGTCCGATTCTGAGCAATGAATGTACAGCTTTGTTCACTAGTGACCGGTCAATTTTGGGTCTGTCTTGCATAAAAGATTCACACGAGGGGGATCTCTAACCACAGTAATTCTCAAATTTGGATGATAATGACAAAGTAATTGTTCCGTAAATAAAACCTCTAAATCAGTGATTCCCAACCACTGTGCCAAGCACATAGAACAAATGATTACAAAGACAGTTTTTGGCTTTGCTTAACATTTTAAGTTCAATACATTTCATCTTTTGCTGTTTGTTTTCAAACAGTTACATTTAAGTGTATTTTTTAAAATGTAACTCTTAATGTGCAATACATCAATTAAATGGACAAAAAATGAAATACAAATCATTTATGAAGAGTTTCTACTGTGTACTTTGTCGGGGGGGGGGGGATGAGAACCATTACACTTCATAAAAACGTTAACCTGCCTATCCGCTTATTGCTATTCGTAGATGCAAATATTCATGTAAAATATGTGCCTTGGTGCAAAGCCTGAGAAACACTGGCCTAAATTGTTCCAGTTGAGACTCACTGTATTAGAGTGACTTTCCTCCTCTGTCCACAGAGCAGATCTTCCAGCGTAGTTGAGTGTTAGCTTTAAACCCCCCTACCCCCCATTGTCATCAGTTATCAACCTGTTCAAGACAGTACTGCATCCGCAAAAACAATGCAGTTAACTAACATATAAGCGCTGTATAACATCCAATGTAGTACTGTTTTATGGTTTCCTCCCGCTCTTTTTCATTCTAAACATACTGTACCTTTTCAGTCTTCATTTCCAAATCCATATCCCAATTCTCTCTTTGGGCCCCTCAAGAGTCCGGTGGGTTCACTCTGAGCAATGCTTGACCAACGGCCCACACCAGTTGATCCAAAATAGTGAATGACCTCACAATGGATTCGGAATTGGCCCTGGTTGTGACGTATCAACGTAGCACCGCATACTGCATGTGCATCTGACGCTATGACGGCATCTGAATGTACATAACGCACATGTGTGTGTCATGGTAGTCGTCGGTGCTTTGGCATCGTGTCAACAGTCTTGTCGAGTAACGTGTAGTGGTTACGTTTGTCCCTCGTCTCTACCGTTTAATGTGACTGTTTGATGAAGCGCTGGAATTTTAATGTTGTGTTGTTGCGCGCGTGTGTGTGTGTGTGTGTACGCAGGCTGGTATTGCGGGAGCGCCCGCTCGTGCTGTATCAGCGGTAAAGAACATGAACCTTCCGGAAATGCCCAGAAATATCAACATTGGCGACATCAGCATCAAAGTTCCAAATTTGCCCTCCTTCAAATAGCGGCACGCAGATGACCCGCTGACCAGAGATGTCACCCAATGTTTAAAAGTGATGCAATCTGTTTACCAAAACCTCGTACTAACTCGTTTTATCCAATCATGGAAGTACTGTGTGATTTAAAAAAATATATTTGTCAACTTTGTTTTTCTTAGAAAAAAAAGTTTTATGCGATTTTGTGTTTTGTTGGAAAAAAATGTTTGATGCGTTTTATGTTCTAATGTAAAATCAAAATAAAGTATTTATTTGTCAATGGTACATTCCTACTCCTCTCATGACGTTTGGCTGCTAAAGCCATCTCAGTTCAACTAAAGTCATTTTACCAACTTGAGTGTTTACTGAGAAGAAATGAAGATTGATTTAAGTGATTTAAGTGTTTAAGTTGCTCATTCCAGAAAAACATAACTGAATGGGAACAGTCAGGATCAATACAGTGTTGGAAAATTCATACTTTGTCGTGCGTGTGAAACCAAAGGACACTTTGAAGAATTCATTGATAATGCTGATATGCTGTCTTAATGAATTATGAAAATATATCCTGAATTTATATTTGTACCTGTTGAAATTATTCGTTTTCTCTTTAATTTTTTTTTAATTTTACTCATGGATTTTGCTTGCCTCTCCTTTTACTACACAATAAACAGTTGAAACCGACAGTGTATTTTTCTTTTCTTTTATGCATAATGCACTAGACAACAGTGTACCTGTATGTATGGTGCTAAAGACTACATGATCAAATTATTTGATATTGATCTTTTTTTCTTTCTGCCAAATGCAAATAATTATTGATAATTTAAAAGGGAAAAAAGTTCTTTAAAAAGTTAGGGTCTTAAAAGCTGACAAAGAGCTATATATTCTATACGATAGCAGAATTAATTTTGAGGTAAATAAAAACATTTTTAATTCCAAAAGTCACAAAAAAATTACCGTACCACATTTAGTAACGGTTTCTCTAAGTTTGTACGTTTGCTCTTTCCGTAGTTACAGTAGTTTCAGAAAGTCATCTTGCGCAATTTTACGCAATACATAATTTTAAGTAAAAAAATATCTAAATTTACCGTTATATGTTTATTATTATTTCTAATTAGTAAAAAGTTGATAATGGTTATTTTTCAACCGAATTCTTGCTTCCATTGTATTTATTCAGCGTGTAACACTTCCGGGTCCTGAAGCGTACATGCGCAGTGTTGACAGCCTTTCCAGGCGTCATGTGACACCCGGAAGATGGAAGTGACAACAAACTGAGGATGCTGTGACTGCTTTGACTCCTTTTGGATTTTTCCCCCACACTTACTGGAAATACAATGGCTTCAATTATTAAAGAAACACAGAGGTTTGTTGTTATTTTTTCACACTCCAGAATCTGAATTGTTACGTTAAAAAGTTAAACTCCCAATCATCACACACACATCTGAGTGTGGTGAAATTTGTCCTCTGCATTTAACCCATCGCCGTGTTTTGAAGGGTCCCATTTTTATTGTCTTTGGTTTGACCCGGCCGGGGTTTGAACCCACAATTTTCCAGTCTAAGGGCGGACACTCTCCCACTAGGCCACTGAGCTGATAGTTGTAGTTAGCATTCAAGTTTTGAAAGAAAACATACCTGTTGCTTTACCACTCCAACGTGCCATGAAACATGGTATCTAAACATCTGCACTACACTTAACACTGCCCTCAAATCGATAGTCTAAAACTGAATTAAAACCAGCACGGCATAGTCTGGCAGATAGTGGAGTGCTGATGATCCCTGCCAACTCTGCTCTTCCCCGGAAAATTATGTTGTATCGTATCTTAGATCAGATAATCGCAAATGCGCTTAAAATTGTAAAATCCATTGATGAAGCTGCAGCTTTCTTTTTCTAAAATAGTGTACAGGACCCACACCTGCATCACAGGATAGTCACTTTTTGTTCCTTCAATGACTTTGCTCAGAAGGTAGTCTCTGCACACCACTCCTGATAACACCCAGACTTGTTTCTTCCTTGTTCTTGACAGCATCAAGGAAGCGGTGACTCTCATCAATGCCATAGATGTGAACAAGTTCTCCAGATTGATCTCTCGCATCATCCAAAAGCTTCATCTGAAGGTATGTCAGCTTTATTTGGAATTCATGTCAAAATACACCTGGCTTTGATATCAGTAAAGGCAATGATTAAAGCAGTGGCTTTTGGCTTTTCTTTGCAGGGAGAACGACCATTTAGCGAAGAGGAGGAACAAAAACTTCAAACGGCCCTTTCGATGGACAAACAGGCTCTCAACTTAGTTCTGGAAACGTCCGCATTCGTTCTCGAACAAGTGAGTGTGATGCCTGGTTCACCACATCCGTGATAATAAATTGTTGGGATGTGTATTTGCATTTTCACAAAAAGAAGCACTTCATAATAATTCACTGTCTAAAAACGTACAACAATGAGCCAGTTAGATAAATATTAAAAGAATGAAGTATTTTATGAAGCTCAGCCGCAAAACGTTGTTAAATAGTTTGGCAACACATGTAATGTTCCAATTTGTCCAGCAGGGTTCAGTGTTGCACTGTCGATGTGGTTCCCATTTAGGCGGTGTACCATAATGTGAAGCCATCCTCTCTGAAGCAGCAGCTTCAGGGGATCAGCATGAACCCCGACAAGGCCGAGGCCTTCTCTCAAACGTGGTCCACCTCTGGCCCCGAGCTGGTGGACCGACTAAAGCGCAATATCTTTGCCCCCAAGAAGGTAAGCTCCATAACCATTTTGACTTTGAGAAACAACAGCTGTGTTAGTAAATGTTTTATGGAGAAAATCCCTCTTAGGGTGAGAAACCACTTTGCTCAGCGTAGAAACAATTATCATCCCTTTCAATTAAATGCAATGGTAGAAATAATTAGGAGCCCATCAATTTTAATTACAAATCAGAATTAATTCTAAAAGTCATCAATTACCCCTTTTTCACTTATCGGCCATGTTTTAGTTACATCTGCTTCATTTCACTGAATGACCAAAGCATTTGAATCAGCCTTCAGTGCAGTTCTAAACCGTTTCAAACTACAACAACAAATGCATGCCAATATTATAAATAAATTCCCCCCTGACAGTTATTTAATTATCAAATGCAGACATTTTTACACAGCTTTTGTATTGGTTACATGCTGCAGCGCTGACATGCACAAATATATTACCCTCTTCCCTGTGCAAATGCTTTTCTTATGTTTATTTATGAGCCACTGTATTAGAATTCAGATCCCTCTCTTATTTCAATTAATTATATTTATTTTGAAATCAATTTCAGGATCCATACACAGCATGTCGACACGGAAAGTAATAGAAGTTCAGACGATTACTCACGCTAATGTGGATCTTGTTCCTGGCGTGAATAATGTGCCAAGCGGAGCTCTTTCCTACCTCGCGCCAGTCCTGTGATGCTGCACAAGCATCCAGAACCAATAAGTCACACGTAGTTTATCATGAGGACCTCTCACTGCATCATAAACGGCTTAACTGCGGCGCCTTGACTCGATCCTGTGAATCTATCACGGTGTTGCGTGAGGAGTGAAGAGTAGAGGAAGATTGTGAACGCTGAGGTTGAGCCCACAAGGCCCAACTTGAATGATAATTTATGTTAGAAAAAGAAGCAATAATACACGCTTGTATATCGTGAGTTTGGTTGATTAAAGGAGTGTGAAGAATTAAAAATGACTCGGCTTTTAAATCATCATAGAAAGAGAAGAAAAGCTGTAATTATTGTTACTGGCTGACATTTTAAAAGGTATGTGTTTTTTTTTTTTTAAATCTGAAAACTAGTCCACCATGTGTTTTTGTGATCCCAGCTGGATTTTGTCAGCTGGCAGTTGAACCTGCAGATGGCCCAGTCCAGCCAGGCCAGACTCAAGTCCCCCAATGCCGTACTCCAACTGGGCCTCCGCAATGAAGACTCTCAGGTGGGAAAGCACACCAAGAACCACGCAATTAGACAACATCATTCATCACTTTCCATGATCTCTCCATTCTTCCCATCTGCCCCTCCTATTTGGTTAATAGACTTTAATCCCACCGGTGTTTGTTTTGACCCAGAGGTAGATAGACATCTGTGTGAAGTTCAGAGGTCAGAGAGTTTGTTATCTGAAACCGCCACAGATGTGTGTAAAGTAGCACCGAAATAGATGCACGTATTTCCATTTTAGAACTTTTAATGTGTTTTATATACGCTAAGGAGTGTAACTCCTGATGTCCGACTACACAATATAAAACAAATGTATCAAACGTACTTATGGTATTGGTATTTGGTATCGGCGTCGATGATTACTCAAGAATTGAGTACTCGTACCAATATCAGTCTGGGGAAAAAAAAAATGGTATTAGACATTTTGTGTTGTGTTTTAAATCAGTCCCCTTATGGCATTTAGTGTCTTTGTCTAAACTAGAGCAGTTTAATTTCCGTGGACTGTCTTGTTCCATCTTTTTTCCTTCTTTATCCTCCCATAGAGAATGCCAGCTCAGATTAACCACAGAATTAAGTTGGGTATCTTCAAATATGAGCCTATAGGCGCATGATACAGAAAAAAATATGTAGGTTTTTCAATGTTTTGGTGGATGCGAGAGAAGCAGGGTTTTACATTTAGTAAGCTTTCCTTTTTTTTTTGCAGTGTTTACTCGAGGCTAGTAAGGAAAGTATTAATTTATTTAAATCCACTTACACATCTCCCCTTGTGGGAGGAGATAGCTGGGGGCTCAAAAACCGCTCCTTTAAAGTGAAGCGCAATCAGCAAAAAAGAAAAAAAAAAAGATTTTTCTTTTTGATTCTGCAGAGGGAGCTGTTGTCTCACAGTTGGTAAAGCATTCTGGGACTAAGCACTATGAAGTTCATTCTGTTTGAGCCATTTAAAATTCACTGTTTTGTGTGGTACACACTAATTGAACACCCCGCTATCTCCAATAAAGTGAAGACTGCAAAACAAGAGGAAATGGGTATAAAATAGTACTTTAATAGGAGCTTTAACTCTGGCAGAGCTTGGAGAACACTGCGAAACAGCGCAGGGAAGACAAATAGGACAAGAGGGAGTAAAATAATGTCGGCCCGTGTGGTATCGATTGCTTGGTGCGGAGAAAGTTTGGAGGTCTGCCATCTGACCAGTCTCTTGCTTCATTAGCGCTCTCCCTGAGGAGAAGGAGGAGGCGGAGGAGAAATGCCAGGTGCTTTACTTCTCCTTCACCAAACATCCTTTACAGCTGCAGATGTCGCAAAGAGATTTTTTTTTTTTTTTTAATGGACTCCCTTTCAGTACATGGGAAACCATTTTTATCTCATAAAGAAAATAATACGTATTGAGTGAAGCCATCATTAAACAATTTCTTGTGACATTTGAATATGAATTTGGCAACATGGCACCTGTTGCATTGAAGCTTTAACGTAGAGGGACGAGAAAAAGCCTCAAGTTGTCTGAGAGTTGGTGAAGAATAAGAAAACCACGCCAAGATCATCATGCAGTTAAGAAACTGACAGAATGGAAAGGAAAAGGTGGAATATGGGGGAAGTTTTGTGCTGGCTTCTTTTACATCTCCCTGTGGATGTGTTGCAGTCAGTTTAGGGAGCAGTGAATTTGAATATGAAGCCTTGCTAACAATGACTGTGGGGGACGTTTTCCATTTTGTCAAAACAAATCCATCAGCCGCTTGTCTCTGGATGTACCTTAAAACACAAATCTGAAATGTAGGTGTGCTTCATGCCGTTGTTTAGAAGCTGTTAGAAGAAACAAACACACATTTAGTGCCCACTACTTGCTTGCTAGACTGTGTAGCATTTTACAAACATTTCTACTTTTCCCTTTTAGTTCACTTCAATGCGCTTGAATGCTGCTCGCATTTGTTGGCTATAGAAGAAACACAAAAGCAATGCGATGTAAGGATTAAGCCTAAATTATAAAAAAAAAAAAAAAAAACACAGAAACAATTGTTTTCCCTCTGTGTAGGTGTTTGTGCTGTACTGCCATTCCGTAAATGATGTTTTTTTTGGCACAATGATGAGCAAAAAATAAACAAAATAAAGCTGCAAGTTGTGATAAAAGGCCCACGAATCCTCAAAATAATCATTGGACTCCCGCCACATTAAATTCCGTAGGCCAAAATTGTGTGGCGTTTAAGCCCCGCCCATCTACTGCCGAAGCCCATCGTCGTCTGTGCGAGTCTTGGAATTTGTTCAAACAGGCTACTTAAAAATTTCAGCCATGGGTCTCTGAGACTTTTTAGTGGGCACTGTTATGATGGGTGTCCACCCAATTATGTGTAGTTTGCTAAAACTGCTGTCAGGGTCTATTTATTTTCTGAACTTTAAGTGAGTTTTAGCGGGCCGAGTCATGTTTGCGATCCTCGAAGGATACACAAGCTTGTAAAAATTGGTCATTTTTTTGGAGTCACGTTAATGCCCCCCCTAAAAAGCAATTAATAATTTGTCAGAAGAATAATTCTAAATTCCCCAAGTCCTCTTTGTGATTTCAACTGTATACAAAGAATGTTAAATTTGCCTTTCTAATGAGAAACTCTTGTTTGCCTTTCTGTGCGTGCTGTCACATCCGTGCAGGGGAAAAAAAAAAAAAAAAAAAACAGTCGTTGATGACAAACAATGAAACTCTCAGTGGGAAATGACTCACCCGGTGTGTCATTACTTCATTTTTCCAAATAATACCTTTAAAATGATACACACCTGGCTCTCAAAGGCGACAAGAGATGGTTTAGTTAAATTCACGTTCGCCACACAAATTAATTTAATGCCTCGAGTACCCCTGCGGCTTCCCTTAATGGCCGTCTCCCTTTTCGGCCTCCCATTATCACATCAGTGCGAGTCAGTGCTTCATCGAACGACTAATTGAAGCTACTGAGCTAACGTAGCTGTCGCATGCTACGTTCCAATTAACCGCCATTTAACACCTCTCATCTGAATCGTATCACGCCCCAAGTAATGAAATACATATCGAATCGTCTTTTTTTTTTGACAGATGTAGATCTAATTTAGTTGAAATTGCCGATCATTTGTTGTTTCTTTGAATTAACTCGGATAGTTTAGCTATTGTTGTTGTTGCATATTAATACAAATGAGCCGCCTTATTGAATTGAAAAATAATCCCGATGAATGAACTGAATCAAATCGTGAAGGTTTAGATTGAATCGTTGAATCGTATCAGATACCATGAATTGAGAATCGTATTGAATCGTCTTTTGTGGATTGACGCACACCCCTAGATTTTTACTTTGACATTCCTCTTTGTAGCATTGTACTTTGATTGGCGTTTAAAGAGAGTGAAAGTGCTGCTCTACATCAGCAGACGCGCTAAAGAGTCGAACGCACTCCGCGCCAATCAAACCATTTCTCATTCTGTATTTTAACTGCCAATTTTTTTCTTCATATGTAGTTTTTAAAAGGTTGTGCTCGAAAGTAAATCCAGCCGCCTGATGTTTCTCTAAATTGTGCCCATTCATACATTCAACATATTATAATGGATTCAGAATTGAGTGCCCGCTGTTGATTCACTCACATTTGTGTCATTCTACCCTTTATTTTTTTTAAATTATTATTATTCAAGACTGAAAAAAAAATCATAAAGCAAGCCTTACTTGTGTTTCTGGTTTAGTCGTGAGTGAATGTTCTCTCTAATCCTTCTTTTTTGGTATTTCTCATTTCAAAGTTGTGTGTCAAGTTGTCCCCAGCCGACATCTGAAGTATAAACCCACCAATTAGATTTAGTTTCTTTTTTTGCTATCAAAGCATCAGACTTGAAAGACTGTTTTCTCCTTAAGATTCAAATATTTTTTTGTTCTTACTGCAATCAGGAGTGGATGCTTTTTTTTTGGGTTGTTTGTGACTTGCATCAAGCACACGTACCGAGGTTTTGCACTTTTGTCACGAGGGGTGCAATTAAACATCTCCTTTTGACTTGTGCGAGAGGGCTGATGTCATCAAAGCCTCGCGTCTCTCTCGTCATCTTGGCTTTGAACGCAAGTCGAAGCTTACGTAAAGCCAAGTTTGTGCCTCCCACGAGCCCTCACCGTGTAGTCCCGATAAACAAGGCTTCCCGAGGAGATCCTGGCTTTACGTTCTTTTTCGTGGGATTACACAGCTCGATCAATATATGGCGGCGCTGCGATGTAAATGCTCCTACTTTCAAAATCCTTCGCACCACGCCGCCCACCAGCCAGGAGGGACAAAGGCTGCTTTCTTTTAACTTCCACTTGCCTTGCTCTACATGTCCCTAAATGCTTTGTTGCTTTCTTTGTGCGCCCATCTTTTTTTTTTTTTTTCTTCCCCCTTGAGGGTCTCTCCCCTCTCTGTCTCTTTCTCCATCGGTTTCCCACTGGTGATTTGTTTTTCCTCCTGTGGGATTTGCGATCCCATTCATGGGGAGCTCATTGTCGGGGCTCTTATCCTCTCCAACGGATGGGCCCCGAGAGCAGAATGGGTGACTGTGGACTCGCCGCGCTCCTTGTCACCCAAGTCCTCGCTCTTTGCCATGCGATGATGTCATGGCTTCTCTTTACAAGCACGGGGGGCACCTATTGATTCTCTCTCCCTAATACGGACCCTGTAGATCTCTCCCCTTCCATTCGGGCCCCTCTCACCTCCTCTGGTGTTTTCTCCTGCCAGTGCCCTTTGCAGATTCCTTGGCCTCTCCAAAAGGGATTTGGGGATGTTTGGATGTTGTTGAGCGCATCCACCGCACAACGCTCGACACCCACGTAAGAACGGCGTCAACCCGCAAAGCCAGCTCCATTTAAATCTCATTGATTTAATGTCGCTCTTAAATTTTCACTGCAGACGTTTTCTATCCAACCTGTTTTGTCGACACCCACTTTGTCAAGTGATCATTAATCCCCCTAAAAACGGGTGTCGTTTTGCCGTAGCCGGTAGCGATGATAAGAGAGTGCTTAAGACTCCATTTTTCTAATGTGAACGTGTTCCCCCCCCTCCTGCTCTTCACTGGCGTTTATTTTAGAGAGGCAGCCCGGCTCTTGGCTGAACTATGCAGTCGTGAGAAATGCGGTGCGGCTGAAACAAGGCGCTCTGATTGCCGAAGCATGGAGCCAAATCACCAATCAAATCCATTCATTCCCCTGAAAGGCTGATCGACATATGCCGTCACAAAAAATAAAAGATGCCTTCTGCCCCCTAATGGCACATATCATAATAATAATGCATATAAATAAAGCTAGATACATCCTAAGCTTACTTTATCTACATAGTTCACTCGAGTTTTATACTGACCAGATTCTGACTCCCATATTGATCAAATCAGTTTGTCATTGTGAACTTTGTGTTGGGATGAGATCAAGGAATTGAGCTTAGGGGGCTTCCCCTCTTCTTGAACTCATGGTCATAAAGAGCAGAGTCATCAAGCATGCACTTTTGGATGACGAGAATCTTCTTCTCTCTGTGAACCAGCACATTTTGCAACCAGTGCCTCCTTGAACTTCTTTGATGATGTTTAGATATCACATCAAAATATGCTCATTACCCAGCAGACTCGACAACTTGTTTTGGCTCACGTCACAAACGACTACGGTGGCCCAGAAGGTGATGGCCTAGAAAAATAATAGTCGATCGTTTCTATGCTGCTTGTCCTTGTTTAGGTTGAGGGGGCGGAGTTAGTGTTAGAGATTTGCTCACTCCAACTTATTTTGCAAGAACCAAACAGAAGACAAGCAAGTTCTTTTAGACACCTGCAGGTGGAGAGTCCATTCGTCGCTGTCTGAACAGCGATTATCGAATGAAGTCTAAAAGTCTCCTCCCTGCAAGGGCATATTTATTAGGAGGAACAGAGTGGGGGTGGGAGTGGACAGGTTTGGTGAACCCCCGGCCTCTGATAAGATCAGAGCAGGGGGTGTTTTACACTATTGTGGGAAACAGACTCTGCATTGTGAGGGCCAGACGTGATTGATTTAATTATTACATTCTACATTCCAACATAATCATAGGATCAAACTAACCTGAAAACCCTAACAGTTAGCAAGTCTACATTCTGCTTCTTTCTGTTTATGGCCAAATTCATGACCTATTTAAGGATGTTGCCACCTTTATAGAAAAGTCATCATTTTGTCAGCAATATTCAAATCTCAAGAAGACAAAATGGAGAAGAAATTTAAATGTGTGTCGCCATGCCGCTGGAAGACATGCCTCCTGAAATTCTTCCCACTCCTTCCTTGTGTATGGAAGCGCCAGTGTCTACATACCTTGGGGGCATAGGCCGGCTGCCTTGGCGATGTTCTCGCGACGGGGCTCGGTTTTGAATAGCAGCCGTTACTCGTGCGGGGCAGCCACGATGTCGCCCATGACAGCCCCCCCAGCCCCGCCCACTCCAAGCCAATATATTTCAAATGTACTGTTTCAAGATGCGAGCCTCCGCTGAATGTCTCGAGTGCCACTTATGTGAGAACCTGGCACACCCATTTGCTAGTTGGGGCTCGGGCTGCTAGTTGCTGGCTCGCTTTGGCCTTCCCTAAAGACACTTGACTCACATTAATAAAATGAATGTTTGACAGAGCCACTTTGTGCAAAACAGATTTAGAGGTCAATGTGGTGTTTTTAGGAACTTCGACAAAGTTTTGGCAGGTCTGCTCTGTTTTATCTGTTGCTGGGTCTCAGAAATGGAATTTGGATAGAGCTCTCGTTGTAGCCCACTGGGGTACTTTGGAATTTGTTGTAAATCTTCCGCATATTTCGACCGGGTGGTTTCGGTTCACTTTAGTACACGTTTTCTTTTCGGGATTTTCACTGTAAAGGGTCCCAAGATATCCAAGCTGTTATTTTTTTTTGAATACCCTTTTTGTGATGGTCCATTCTTGAAGGTTGGAGCTAAATTTGCTTCCCTCTGTTGAATGGTCCACAGAGAATTACTGTTTTTTTTTTTTTTATGGAGTGGGCAAAAATGCTAAGCAATACAAATGCAATACAAAAAGTTAGTATTTGTTGGTATTGTTTGGTGAGCTGGAACAGATGAATGGCATTTTCATTTATTTTAACAAGAAAAGATAATTTTGAGTTTTTTTAAATAGCCCATTAAAAAAAAAGCATTTAAAAAAATCCAAAAGGATTCATCCACAAGCATTAATTTCCACTGTCATGCTGTTATTCCGATTAATAGGTTTGTCATTTGTTTGGTCTTAATGTGATTTGTCTCTCGCCAGTGTTGGCACCTTCTCTCAAGGAAGTGTGGGAGGTGTGAACAAACAATGTGAAAACACTCGGCTATTTACAGACATTTCTCACACTGGCTCCACTTGTCAATCACCCGCTGTCTTTTTTTTCTGTGATTGTTTTTTTTCTTTTTTTAATCATGATATTGCCTCATACTGTGCTTTATTGTTGTTTTCTAGGAGACACTTTTGAAACATCACATTATAAGTTTCTGCGAGAGATTTCGGAGAGTGATAGTTTCCGATCTTTCCTCAGCTTTTATTTACTGCACCGAAATCTATCTAACTTGCTGTCGATGTTGCTGTGGTGACACTGAATTGCCCATTCGAATGATTTCTTGTTTTTTTTTTTGCACCATGTAATAGCTTCCGTTGCTTTTTGAGCACTCTGTTTTGATGATTACTACTTTTGAGGAAAAGGCGGAATGAGAATTACATCTTCCTGGGTCGCATGAATAGTGAAAGTGAAAGGACCCTCCAACCTGTCATTAACTTGTCATCTCTGAAATAGCAATTACTAAAAATATATAATAATTTTTGCTCTTCAGAATGCTACACATAAGATAAAATAATCTTTATATGTCCACAATGTGAAATTGTTAATCATTTTTACATAATGACAAATTGATTCTCATCATATGGTCATTCTGCCAACCACTTATTTTTTTTTTTTTTTTGGACTCTACTGAAAAAACTTGATCTTTTTAACATTCGTAATAATGCATGAGTGGAAATAATTTTAACACTGTAAAATCCATCAATCCATTTTCTATATTGTTTGTCATCGTTTGGCTCGTGTGCTAATGCTAATGTAGCAGTCAACCTCACTCATACAAAAACAGTTGTCAAGTAAGGTTCCAAAACTAGTTTTGAAAGTCTGGAAAAGTGCTCATGGTGGCAACATGGAGTATAGTTTATTACATTTTAATCATCTAAAAACGGGATAAACAAAAGCAATAGAAGAAGCGCAAAATTCCTTTTCTGTTGCTGCAGGCATCGCACGGAGGGATAAAGCCCTTGACAATCGTTGTTTGTGTCACGTTGCCATTTTCCATTAACTATGAATGCTGTTATAATTAGGATACATTAATTAATAAGAATAATGTTGAAACTGAGGCCCCAAGGAGCCTTTTGACAGAACAGCAAGACCCGTGAAACAATCCTAATGTCATCACGTCATGCAGAGCATGTCCCCGCTGCAATCCAATCAGCATCACGTTCTCATGGCAGGTACACAATGCCTGAGAAGGACTTTCATTTATTTCCATTTGTGGATGTTCTACGAAGAAGAAACTCAACAGGTTTAAATGTTGAGTCCTTTTCAAGCCTGTTTACTTGTCAGCTCGTCTTTTTTCCTGATAATGTAGGTCAGAGGAAAGCCATCAAGACTCTTGCTTGTTCCTCATGTAGCTGTCAGCCCGCCTGTCAGTCCATTTTCTCGTTTGCACCATCAAAGTCTCTGATAACTCACAGTAGCTTGCTTTGCGACTGAAGCTTTGGGACCCGTATCGCTTCCTTTGTGTTCGATAGAAGTGGAACACTCCAATGTTCTTTGTCTAAAGTATTTTTGGTGAAGGCGCTTAAATATGACAGGAAACCCACACGCAAATTCGTACAGTGTCACCGGAATCCAGATTAACAGGTCGCCTCCCATTTATTTATTTGTTTGTGGTGTTAAAAGTCGATCTAATCAATCCAATCATGAGATATATATTAAATATGATATATATGATATATATTTTTATATACATATATATAAGAAATTCTGCTTTGTTTTGGACATGATTACTTTTCACCTCTGCGCTTTTCTTTGCACATCTTTAAAAGTGTCAACAACACTCCTGCAGTTAAAAACAGCGTGATATAAATGTCAGCTTAAAAAGGCCTGCTAGTCACACCCCTATTCCGTAATGTCGCCCAGGTGTTAAATCTGGAGCCCGTTCAAAGAAAAAAGGTTCAGAGGTGATGATAATAAAGCACGCCGGAAAATCATCCAGCTGGTTTTTTTTCTGATAGTACGCGTCATCTGTTTTGCTTTCGACCCGTGATAGGAGTGACTAGAAAATAGCATCTGCTAGTTGATAACGGAAAATTCTACCACAGATTGGTACAGCGGCGACATCGTAGGTACTTTCTAAAATGTAATGATGCTCCTTTTAATGTCTGTACAAATTGAGTAATGGCGCTTGTCGCTCACCGTGGCAGGAGTAATATTCCGAGCCCATTAGCCGGGGCCTTGGCCCAGCTTCTGCGCGGCGACTGATTCCTTAATAATAAAGGAAAGGAGGAATAAGCACTTTTGTTATCATCTCCATTGTCACATCCAACCAAGCACAGCCTTCCATTACAGTTCCAAGAATAGACACGGCTCTTATCGCTTCCATCACTGTCATAGTTGTAAAGAGAGCGAAAGGAAACCGGGTTAGCTGTGCGATACTGACAAAAACGCTTAATCTAAATGTTTGAAATCATAAATGAAGAGCTCTATTGTTAACGTACAACTTGTTAGATTATATTTATGAACCTTTCTGGAATGTTCATGAATTTTATTATAACAAAAGAGAGGGGAACTTTTAAGTTTGAACAGCCCTCAGGTTATACAAAATTCATAGGAAATTTGTCGGACATTTTCTGGCTCACGAAATCCAACGAGTCTATTCTGCGTTTTGCTTTTTCTTTGGCTGACTTCTGGCATTTAAGACAAAAGATGAACTGCTGTCTCGCCTGGCAAGGTCTGAGAAATACCTCACAAAATGTTTGGATGCTTGTTGGATTGTCTTTTGCTTTTTGTTGCTGTTTTATGATCTTGAATTGGCCTCAAGTGGTGAGAAGAAGATTTTTAGAATAGGAGAAGAATATTTATTGGACTTTCATTTAAAGTTGTAACACTCTGGTATCTATATACAGTTTCTCTCTTAGACTTTTTTTTTTACCATTTCTTTGCAGATTTTTCTGACCATAAAATCACTTTAAAAAAACAAAAAATCATTTTCTGACGTGAGCAATTACAAATCTCTTGTTGGGTGTCCAATATTCGAGGATGTTTACTATTTATTGTCGTTTGGAATCAAATTTACAGCAGTAAGATGGAACCGTTTGTAGACTATAAAACAAGTAGTATTTTAAGCACTTACTTTGGAAACAAAGGGTAAAAAAAAATAAAGCCCCAAAGTCATGTCTTATAAATATTTGATGGGCATCACGCAGGGAACACAAGGCAGGCATGTCAATGCGAGGTCACCGCGTTGGTGTTGATTTATTTCTTAACCTGACTTTCTACCAGTTAAAGATGAAGTTCTAACAAGCAAGAAGAATGTAGACGTTGGAGGAGCACATCGCTTTCAAAGCCAGAATCAATGCTTCCTCCTAGCAGGTGCAGCAGCCTTGATGGCGAGGGAGGCCAGTTGGAGATTATCTGAGGCGTTGACGTGTTTGGGCAAAATACCACGTAGGGGGATGAGAGATGGCATGCACGAGAGGGAGGAATGAATCTGTCTCCCTTGTTGTTACTTGGAACTTGAGTTTGACAAGAAACAGCATTTTGGGCAGTGTAAGTAGTTCCTCAAGGTAATTGCAGTTGTCGTTTTGGGCTTGCGTGGAAATTTATTTGACCATTTGGGCCTGGTATGTGATTTCCCCTAACTACAAAAGTGTTTCTTTTTGGTTATTCCAGCACTTTGAGCTGTTTCTGAAGGCTGTCTGTACTTGTGCACTGTCAAAATAGCTCTGCCAAATATGAAGACTTTGAACAGACGGCTTCCTGACTTTTTGAAACAAGGACGATTGCAAGCTCGCTCTAGCCTCCCTCTTTCCCTCATATCCACGAGTACACACAGATTTCTGGTCATGTATTCTCTTTGCACGATGACTTGTTGCTCTTTGGATCATGCCCTGTATTTATTCTTCTCGAAAGATGGTTCTGGTTGAGTCTTACATTTTACAGATTACTGTGAGAACCCTTAAGAAGATTGAACGCTTCACATTTGTGTAATGTACTATTTGGTCTCCTTGTACGTCAATCCCATCGTGACATTGTCAGGAAGCTACATTTTTTTTTTGTCAGTAATCTTTTGAAAAAGTTTTCTTGTCTGCTATGAATAATAGAGTGAGACTGCTAAAGCACAAGGTGAGAGCTTGTCAAAGTGACAGTCACTCTTTTGAAAATTTGCCCTTTTAAACACTCAATAGATGGGTCACGGGTCCCGGGAGCTTGATAGAAGGGAAACCAGTGCCACTATTCTGTCATAATCAGCTTCAATCAACGCTCAGGGATGCCCGTTTAGCTGTCCACTCCATTTTGGGAAGGATATTTGAGGTCAATCAGATACATAATGTCCGGTGAATCAAATGAATGAATGAATGAATGAATAAATACATAAATAAAAAAGGAATGAATGAACGAATAAATAAATAAGTAAATTAAAAAAGCAATGAACGAATGAATAATAGATCAATAAATAAAAACGTAATAAATTAATGAATGAATAAAGAATGAATGAACAAATAAATAAATTAAAAAGTAATGAATACACAAACAAAAATCAATAAATAAATAAATAAATAAATAAATTTGAGTCTATCAGACAGTGGCGCCACATTGACAGTAAGTTTTAAAATCGTCCAGGGTCCAACCTCAGTCGCCCACATTTTTTTTTTTTTTTTTTTTTAAGATGATTCCATCTAAAAAAATTGCACTCTCCCCAACCATCCACTAAGCTGGAGCTTCTGAATCAGCTCTGCTCCGAGTTGCTGAGATAGCATTGCCCTTAAACCGCTCCACCTGTCATTTCCCCCATTCTGACAGCCAAATGTGCCAGCCTCATCAAGGAGCTCAGGCTTTTGCCCTTTTCAATAATTCATCACAAAATTTGCAGGGTGGAGTAAAGGTTTGTCCATAGCAGCTTCCTCTACAAAGGCGCATTTCTTCTAATTGGAGTGTCCCTTTTGGTAACGCCCAAATGTCATTAGCGGTGGGGCCAAATGCCACGTTCTGTTTGAGGCTATGCCATTGATTGGAAATGGCAAGGTGGAACGTGACTCGAGCGACACGGAGGAAGAGTTGCGATGAAACTTGAATAGAAGCATGCGCCAATTTGATTTCCTACTATTTGTTTCCATGCATTCACTTTGGTTGTTGCCTGCGCACTCCGCACAACACATCACCATCCAAAGAGAGTTTGAGCCCCTTGTTGCCTCTTGCCATCTCCAGCTCTGCATAATGCAACGGCGTAATAGCCGCAGTTCTTCTTGTGCTGCTAATTAGAGATTATACAAATGCTCACGCTTGTAGACACACAAGCGCGTGATAGGCGCAGGTACAAACATGCAAATACAGCCGCGACTCCGCCGAGCGATTTAATTACAAAGTCTAATTTCTGTGTAGTTGTAAATTATTTATGAAGGTGTGTTGATAAAGTCACATTGACCTTCCTCTAATGATGCTCCTCACATACACACATGCACTGTTGTAAAAAGTGCATCTCACCGCCATCTACATCACCCCCCGGCTGTGACTTAGCACTGTCTCGACTCCTTAACGTTTATATTCATTTTTATTTTCAATAATGTGTTGCTAACCAAATAAGATGAAAACCTCAGCGCACAAGCTACAGGCTTTTTTTGTTTTTATTTTGGATTTGTCATGAAAAGACCGTTGAGGATGCAAGCCTGAGTCTCTCAGTTCATTTTTGAATCTGTTTCAGATATTTTTGTTCAAATGATGGCCAATGGTGGAGATTAGGCTCCCATAGCTCTTTGCTATTCTACACAAAGCAACGTGCTTTTTTCCACTTGGAAGCAGTACACACGGCACAATGGCGGAAGATGACAGCTTGTCACATTGGACACAATGCGCCAATGGTTGTGGGTGTGGAGAAATGATCCTGATTGTTCTTTAGGAGAAGCGTCAGATCCCACTTGTTTATGTAGGCGTCGTTTTTCTTCATCTATCCGGGGCTTTAACTCCTCGTAAAATAGTGTAATTGTCTGAATCACTTAAGCCAGTATGTATGAACATGGATCCTTGTTGGTAATTTCAAACATATCCTTTCATTAGCACTTTGCATGGAAATAAGTCGAAATTTAAAAAATAATAACCCTTGGTGTGGCACAGAAGAAATCAAGAAGACATGATGAATATAATGTTTTCTGAATCTGAAGAAAAACATTAAGAACAGGAGAAGTAGCCTTAACAACAATAACAACAAATAATATAGCTTTAAATCCAAAGAGGCAAGTAGCGATTGAAACAGCAAGTCGAGCTATGCAAATCTCTCTCCATTCTCCTCTCGACTATTCCTCTAAAATATCAGAATATTTTCTTCCACCTCATTTGTTTGTGTATGTTGGCTCCCTGGGCGACCGAGGCGGTTCTGCCGATAGCCAATCTAGCCATCGCACCGACCGAGCTTGAAGTTGTCAACAGCCTGCATGTCTTTGCATGTTTTGTCTCTCTCGCTCTGTCTGTGTCTGGCCCGTATTTTTCCTCCTAATGTGACTCATTGCAAATTATAAACTGCCCGAAAGTGATAAGCGCAATCGCAATTTTGTCAGGGAAACCTTTGTCTGAGGTGATAAATGCCGCAGCAAAAGAAAAACAACCGGGAACATGCGTCGTGCCTCATTTATTCCTTACAGTCACTTTGTCAGTAGAACACAGATTTAATTAAACAAAAAAAAAAAATTCCATCTTGTAAATTCAACCCAATCTCAATGATCCTTCGTGACAGTTTTGCTGAAGTATATTTGTTCAGCACAGTTTATATACCAGCAGAAGCTTTGTAGGAAAATGACTTCACTCTAAAGCAGACTTTAGCGTGAGGCTTATAAAGCGGGGCGTTCGCTTGGATATGCGTGTCGGCCTCATTGTGACTGCCGCCGGGCTGATAGCGGCGAGCCGGGTTTACGCTGCACCGTTTCGCCAGCCTCGTCGTAGACCTGGGGAGCCTCGATAAGACACCCGGGCTCTGAAGCCGCTCAAAAGACACATGGAGAGCGGAACAAAGAGAGTGGGAGAGGAGGGGGGGAGGAAACAAAAAACTGAAAGAAGGTATAGTGGCACTGATGAGGAGGTTAAAAATAAAACTCATCACCCCCAGTTGGGCGTTGCTCCAAACCCGACACTTTCTTTTTCTGCCATTACATTAAAAATCTTCACAATCCTTTTAGTCACGGCTGGGATGGGGGAAGCCCTCAAAGGGAAGACAATTAAACGCATACACAAAATGCTTTTAAGGGGTTAATCTTTGTCGGCAGGATTGAAATTCAGTTTAAGCTGTCTGAAGGCGCATTTCAGTCACGCCGGTGGCTGTTTTGCTTTCTCAATTTAAAAATTCTAGACTATCCCGAATGAGATGGCTCCATTTTGCCTCCTAAACTTGTCACGCTGGATATCGTTTTTGCCTTTGCCTCCCTCGCAACACTGTCGGCCTTAAAGCAACGGCGCCACACTTAATTACTCGGTTTGATGTCAAAGTTCAATGTGGAATCGCATCTCCTCCACCGCCGCACTTAAGCCCACAGAAGTCATCAATTTTTGAGAGACACGCCGCACAACCTTGAATTGAAACACCGGAAAGCCTTTCGCAGACATTTCCCTATTCTGGGCTTCCTCGTGTCTTAAATTGAGGGTAAGGCTTAATCTTGGGAGCCATCTTGGATTTAGAAGAAACGCAAAGGCTTCAAGGTGACATGAACGTGTCACATCCATACTACTCAACTACCATTTTAGTGTTTGGCAAAAGTTTTTGTTGCTCTGTGTGTCCGGGACTTTATGAACGAAATAAAAACACATTTTTAGTGTAACCTGTGTGTATTGTGGATATGACAGATGGCGAGTGGTATGTTTACGTGACGATAAAGGCGTGCCGGTTGATGGACGGTTGAAGGCTCTGGTTGAGGCCAATGGTGAAGACGTTTGTTTTGGATAAAAGACAAGCAGTGGAAAATGGCTGACACCTGAAGCTTCTTCACCCCCCCCGCCTCCCTTTCTCACTTTGTTTACTTTTTCACGCGTCAAGGATAAAGTATAATCACAGCTATCATATCAGGTTTTTTTTTTCCCTTCAGTGAGATGTTGAAAGAGGGAAACGGGATCTAGGCTATTCCACTGGGATGAATTTTGTCTATGATGTTACACAGCACGAATGGATGTTATTTCAGGAATGGCTTGCTTTTTAGCACGCAGGTAGCAAGTCTCTTCCAATCGTCTATTTGTGATGTGACTTTGTTGGGATGGATCAAAATCACATTCAGTCATAAATCAAAATACTTGTCACATTTAATAACGACCAATCATCTCCATCAATATTTAGTCGAACTTTAACAATCTGCATCATCTTATATACAAACCTTTCCAAGGTTTTAGTGGGCTGAAACAAAGTGAAATGGCAAACTACTTAGACTTTATTTCTCCCCAAAATGTGCTTGATCTCAATTTTCAGCTAGATAGACTTCTGGCTGAGTGGAGGTGATGCTTTCTCATGTAACGACACCTCACAGCACAGTTGGGGCCCATTATTCTGCGACTCAGTGTTCTCGTCTCCCTGCAAGCAATGGACCTTCCTTTATGGGTCATTTGTTATTGAAGCCCATCTGTGGCTTTGCTTTTACTAGAACATCGCTGCTTAGCAAGTGTTCCCCGTTAGTTTCTGTCGTGTAAATCTGGTGCGTGATGAGCTGAATTCTAGTTAGCGAGGGCTAAAACTAGGGCAAACAGCATTTCGTCGAGGTTGAGTCTATTACTAATGATTTGTAGCCGTCACCCAATTACAAGTTGGACTTGGACTCTTCCTTCAGATCAAAAGCTTGAGGAGTCAGCGGTGAGCAAACTGGATTATTATTATTGTTTTTTTTAAAGTCGTGGCATCATTAAGCTTCACTTCACACCGATATTCTTTTCTATGAATTTGGAGTATTTGTCATTTCTCAGTGGAGAGCCCGAGGGATGCACTGTGGAGTTAATAAACCAGCCAAGCTTTATGTAAGCATCCCTCATTTTAAGGTGTGATATCTGCTTGTTCCTGTCGGATGGTGGCAGAAAGAATAGGATTTAATGTGATCCGTTTTGCAACTACTGGATTTAATAGCAGTGAGTGAAGCGATTAGGAATCCTATGGAATTTTGATTGGCTCATTATAATGTCTAGACATTTCATAAAGAGGGTGGAAGAGCGTAAAGTTAGTTTCTATTTTATTTGTAGTCAAGACACTTTCTTCTTTTGTCCTTAATGAAATATTTGTTTGTAGTCCAATTAAGAAAGCATTGTGTAAAGCCTTGAGGACAATCTGAAATAAATTCGAGACACTTCAAAGATTTATTCATTACGTCTCACGACTCCAAATTATGGCAATAAATGTATTCCAAAATTTCAAATATATTAAGGTACCGTTGAGTAGAATACTAGCTTGACACCTCCCCAACACAATTTACTACCAGTTTGATCACACACACACATCCTGTCTATTTGAGATCCAACCGTGGTTTTCTTCTACCTGCTCCTGGCAAACTGAAAAGTCTGCTCGTCTCATTTTGCCAGTGCAGGTATAATAAAGAGGCTACTTCATATTGCAGCAAATCACAGTGTAGCCAATGGGAATGTCGAGCTGGAATTAGCAGCAAGCACATAAAATGAGGGCAGACAAAGGTGCAAGTATGTCCAGAATATTTATAATCTGAAACAATCACAATGAATTACTTGCCAATTTTACACTCTACATTGTTTTTTTAATTTTTTTAAATCTTCCCTGAGAATGAGTCCATCAGTCGCCTGCTACTTATCTCTAACTCTTGTCTGTGGCAGCTTTTTAGACTGTGAAATAGAGAGCGGTTATTTTCCCCTCTTCTCGCTGTATGTTAATGACACGCTAATCTGTTCCTCAGCGAGTGCCTTAATGAGGGCGGCGCGCCCCTCACTCCGCTGGCTAGCGCCTGTTAAGCTACCATTATGGAAATAGCTCGCTATCATGCATCGTTCTGGGACCCCTGCCTGAAATGTATGCCTTAGTTTCACTTTTAAAGTTCTGCTAGTCTCCCACTTTAACAAGGCCGGGTAGTTCCTTTGAGGGATGAAGAAGAGCAGATAAACAAACATGGTAATGACGAGTACATGGCACGAGGTGGGGGGGAAGAGGTCTGGTTCCTTTTCAGATTCGGAACGTTTCTTGTGCTAAAAAGTAGCAAAGTGGCCAAAGAGGGCATGTGACTGTCCGAAGGTAATTATGTAAATTAAGTAATATGTGGCAATTGTTGAGATGGTATTTTTTTTTTTCTCCTATACCATTTCAGTATACCTGATTTGTGGGACACCCTTTGGTATGATTTGCTCCCACGATTTATATAAGAACTGATTTTTTAAAAATATTTTATTCAGACTATCACCCAAATCCCCCTCTCAGCCTGACCTAAATATGAAGCAGTGGCGGTGGGTAGCGGCTGACTCTCTCTTGCTTCACTCTTGAAATTAAATTGCTAATGGTTTGACTTCTTCCATGTTTCCCATCACCTGATTTGCACTCATCATCCTTCCTTAAGGTTTGTACACAAACACCAGGAAGGCAAGGCAAGGCAGGCAGGCACTTGAGGATGGAAGGCAGTCTGCATCCATATCGAAGCTGGTGCTGAAGAGTCATTTAATTGAAAACCAGGATTTGCACATAGTCTTCAAAACACTCGAGTGAGGGACTAAAATGCACTTCTCCAAATTTAAAAAGCTGCGATTCTGGATTAAACAAGTTTAACTAGAGTTAAAGGCGTGTAATACGAGGGGGACTTATGTAAGCTGAGAGGGACCTAGCTCAAAGTTTTTCTTGCAATTTGCAGCTCACACTAAATTTCTTGCTGGGGCTGAAATCTCATGATTCCCTTTTAGATGATGAAAACATGCCTGAGTCTTGTCTGACGTCGTCTTAAAGGTTCTGCTTGGATTTAAAGACTTAGGGGAGGCTTTTGTTGCACATTTCCAAAGCAGTCCATCAGCGCGATATTTGTTGAACAAAGCAATCTGCCACAAATTAAATAATACATAACAATACTGTCAAGATTAGGTTGATGGTGTTTGCGAATTCTTAATAGGTTTGACCTTTTTCTGACATTAATCAGTATGACTATCCAGGGACACCAGCCGAATAGGGACTGTCGAAAAATGGATGGATTGATGATTTTAAATCTAACATCATTATCGTGATGATTACTAGCTGTGTCAGGTCCCCCCAAAAAGAAAAAATCATAAGGTCCTGCGTCACAAAGTGGTGAATATAGCCTACGCCGTATTTCATTTTCTCTTAATCTATAAAAGATTAAGAAATTGTATTATTAAACCATTCCAATGATAATGTTCCTATTTCCAGAGTTTCTGGAGGCAAAGTGTGTCATAAGAAGTCCCACAGAGGTTTTCAAGTTATCAGTGGAGGCTTGTTGCCACTTGCAAACGTTTACCCACAGCATTTGTCAAATGACGCATTGCGGACGAGCTGGCTGGATGGATGATGAGCCCGGGACTCGGTTTCTATTCAACTTTTGACCACAGGAAGGAGGGGAAAAGTTGAGGAGCTGTCATATATCCTTTGGGAAGGAGGGTAGTTTCCCATGAGGGTGATTGAAGGGTGAACGGAGGGGGGGGGCATCACATGATGCATTATATTATCCTCAATATAATGAACTAATGGTGATGTATTCGCCGTCTGTAATTCTGTATGCATAAGCACATTATCAACCATCAAAAGAGCAAATTTAGAAGACCCGACTGCATAAATTTTCTGAAATTATACCAACTGTAATAATCACATTCTTGTCATAATAGAACACTGGGTGGCTTTTACAAGCCTGATTGCTGCCCCCGATGGCTGTTAATGAATAACTTCTCCAAATGTCACAAAAATGCCTTCCGAATAGCCATTTTGTGTTTGTTCTAATTGTAAGCCTCATACAGACAATGACTTAGCGAGGTGGCTACTGCTGTCCATCAGGAGGAGGGGAAAAAAAAAAAAAAAAAAACCTCTGAATGTTGTTAATGCATGCCTGGAGGCAGCCTGTGCATGTATCTGCATCTTCGGCTTTGTGTCGTTCTGCCATTCTTGTTGCGAGTGGCCCATGGAGTGCAGACAATTCCTGGCTTTGTGTGTGTGTGCTTGTGTGTGTGTCCTGCTGTCATGCTGTGTACTGTAGTGAATGGGGAACGAGGCGTGTGAAAATCCCACCCTTGCCTACCTAGTGACAGTCAGCTCTATGTGTAAGATGGAGAGTGAAGACTTGATAATGAAACAACCACACTCTTTGTTGGGAAGTACATATGATTCCTTATTCTTCTTTTATTTTATTAACTGGGAAACCTAAAGAGCTGACCCAGACGAGACCACTGACACGTGTCTTTACTACGTTAAGCTCGAGGAGAAGAAGGACTTAGCCATGCGTGACCTCCGAACTATCAATCGATATTGTAATCCAGTCCAGTCATCCCCAAAATCTTCTCGCTAATCGTCACAAAATGTCTCAGGAAGGATAGATCCGCTAAAATGTATGTCCCGATGCATCATATCTGGTCATCTGTAAACCGATCCTTGCCGGACGGATGTGGCAATGTCGGGAAACACGAGTCATGATTCCTTTGTTCCTAACCTCCAAACAGGATGTGGTGGGTTTTTAAATATGGCAGGTGATTATTTCATAGTACACGTGCACATAAGCAAATGATGGACATGCTCCAAATGGGCAGGTGACCTCATCCCCTGGCTGACAAAACCAGTAGACAAATAAGAGGATGTGATTTGTTTAGATCATGGTTGCCACCTCTTGAGCCACTTCTGCAGAGGAAAAAGTTTGCTCATGCATACAAATAAAAAGCATCCATCCTCGAAGTGGAATGTGCGCCCATCTCCTATCCACATGCTAGCTCACTTTCAGGTTTGTTGTTGTTTTCTATGCTCTTGCCTCCCCCCCCCCCCCCCCCAGCATGTAGACATATGCCCTGTTTTTCCACTAATTGGTTGGCTGTATTCATGCGGGAGCGAGGCAAGCGGGTGGTTGCAGGCAAAGCTGACGCCAAAGTGTCAGAGCACAGCTGGCTTGTGGATGGACAGCTCAATGATGGTCTTGTTAAAACAACCTGTCACTTAATGCATGAGGTGAGGCAAAGCTGCACCGATGAAGCAATACAATCATTCGCTGCCATTGTGGGGAGGATGGAGGAGGTAGAGCGAAGCACAAGCACCTTGAAGTAAAAGCAAGACCGCCCATCATGTTAGGGCAGCCTGCGGGCAGTTATTGTGAAATTGCGTGTCGTGTGTGACGGGAGGGAGGTCATTGCAGGTGTGTGTGGATTACCAATATGTTAAATAGTAGGCAAAAAATTGTGGTACATTTTATTTTAATATTTGTAATTTAATTTTGATGATTTTTTTTTTCCCAAACTAAAAACAACTGTTTTATTTGAAGCAATTAATAAATGATGAAAAATAATTAACCTTAATTTGTTGATTCATTGATTACTAATCACTATTCCCTCCAGGCTACAATTTGCCCCGCCTACTTTTAAAATGGTTTCTATGGCCCTATCTACAGTTTCTTTTCCAATTTGTGTACGCCACTGGCTGCCTGTGTTAAAATACCCGGGCAGCCTTTTATGTTTTACAGTTATGGAGGTGTCTGTTTGTTCTCAAGAATGCGTTCATCATGTTAGGCCGAGAAACTGCCCGCCTTGACCCAGCTTGTCCGCTCCCTCACGCAACAAATCCACGCAAACCTTTAAGTGATGTTTTGTCCTCCTTGTTTTTCCCCTTTCCACTGTTGTCAAAATAATCTCCGTCTCTGTCGACGTATTTCGGCTTACACTCACCACCTCTAAGCTTCTCAACTCTAGTTTGCTTCCTGTTGTGCTTGCGTTTAGACAGACTTCAAAGGAAGCTGTGAAAAAAGAAAAGGAAGAAATCGAAGAGGGATGAAGAATTTTCAGAGATTGACTCTTCAAAGACAATTTATTCCCAGATGTTTTTTGCAAATGAAAATATTGGGGAGATACACGGCTCTTTATATCTCATCTCAAATATTATCACGGAAAATTTGGCAAAATCTTCATTACGTTCGAATCCTTCTGGTTGTGTTTTTTTAAATACGAAGCTTGATCGACACTTGGCTGTGTTTGGCCTAGACAGGCTTCATTTGTTCTTGTCGACAGGCTTTCAGTGAATTCCTGACGTTTTGAGGTTCCGTCTCTGTCATTTGTGATGGCTCCAACACAACGCTGAGGATGAGGACACAGTTTTTTTTGTGGCAGGGTCCTTTCAGCAACAACCCGTGTGGCCCTACAGGCCTTTTTTGTATTGATTTTTTTTTCAGGCGTTTTGACTCAGGCTCAGGAGGTCATGGGAAAACTAAACATACTGCAAAAGAAACACAAAATATAGCTGCAGTGTTTTCTCAACAATGTGTGAATTAATGTGGGCTGAAAAATAAAAAAAAGTCACAAAAAATAAAAGTCCTTTGTGTCGCCATTTTTTTTTTTTTTTTGCGATACCGAATGTAGTCGATTATTTTTGGATGGAACTTTTCCGGCATAAGTTGAAACTGTAGGTTCCATTCAAATCTACAAGCGGTCTTAATGTACAATCCAGAAGACACATCATAAATGTGTCCTGGTTCAAAGTTGTCAGGAAAAGGAAAAGCGTGTCCCAGGGTGTGATTGTGTTGACAGTAGAAAGGATGAAAGTTTGCCCGTCTTCCTGTTCTTTCATCCCGTTCACTGTCTAGATGTTTCTTCCGGGCTTAAAGTCAGCACCATCCAATGAATATGTTGTCATGCGTGTTTACGGAATGATGGAATGGTCCAAATGTTTTCTTTCTTTTTGAAAGTTTGTTTTTCCTTCTGTTAGTTTATGCTCTCGAATGTGCTGGGATTTCCCTCTGCATGTAACCTACATATTTCCCGGCGTGTTGGCAACACCGGATCCAAGTGAATTAATGATGATCATCCTGTCTTCTTTCTGCTTTTCATTCCGTCGTCTTTCCAATTCTCAGGGATCACATCGTCTCCACGCAACTTTAACAAATAAAGTGACCCATTTGTTTGGATTCATGACTAACTATTTTACTGACCGATCGAGTTTTGCGATGTTATCGTTATCCCTGACGACCATTATACTGGATGGTCGTATAATAAGAGACAATCTCCGGAAAAAAAAATGCATGCAAGTCAGTGTGGCGCCATGTGATGCATGCGTGTGCGTAACCGGTAGTCAAGGGCTGATGATAAGCGTGATGCGTTCTATCCCCATTAGTGTTAGCCTAGATCTGTCAGCGCCTTGTTGCGTTCCTCCTTGGCAAAATCCCAGCCCTTGAGGAACGACAAGACGGGCCAAACACACGCACACACACACACACGTCTGTTCTCTTCAAACTCCTCACCTGTAAGTGTGTCAGATGATTTTCAGATCCTATTTGTGCTAACTGCATTTTGTGATGTCACACCATGAACCCAAACTGTGTTTCTCTCTTCATCAATGTAACAAAAAAACAAAAAAAAATCAATATCAGCGCTCGCACCGCCTCGCCGATGTCATTTTTCCAAGTTGAGTCATGCGCAACGACACAACAAATGAACAAGTAGCGTTACGGCGGCTGTCCTCGCGGCGCTCCCTCAGCAATCGCTTAATTCAACCATGTCCTACATTTTCCCTCTGCTATGCAGGCAAGAAAGGGTTGGAGGGGAGGGGAGGGGGGTTGATAAAGAGATAGCATTTCCTCCCCCATGCACACTTCTTTATGAACTTTTGACATTGCCTCTAATTAATATCTTTGCCATTTATTTGTGGTGACACGCCATCTCCCAGCACCCAACCGGCCACCTCAGTGAGTTTCAAGGCCACAAGTCATGTTTGGTCTCCAAGCTTGCAAAGTATAAGTAGTGACAGTTGTTGCGGAGGCTTTTTGTGACTTTAAGCAATTTTTCCTTTCTCGTTTTTTGCCCACTCTTGTTGACTGGCCAGCATTTTGTTGTCAGGCCCTCACGGTCTGTACGATACGAGTCGCACCTTTCTAAGCTTCTTTGACAGGAACGAGAAAGAGTGTGTCACATTTATCCAGATGGTAGACTTTTTTTTTTTTTTTTTTCCAGCCTTCAATTCTGATGGTGCAATGATGACAGCTCACTGATGGTCGCCCTTAGTTACCTCCATTAAGGAAGGCTCTTTTACTGTCTGCAGGAAAACAGGTTTCACTAGGGGGCAAGTAATATGCTTTATGGGTAGTTTTAAACCTTAGGTATTGCTCACTCAGAAAATAATTGTCTCTCTCAAATTATGACCTGCAGATTTTGCCACATGTGCATTTTGTTTGTTTTATATTTAAAACCACCTGTTTTCTGATAAAAAACCTCAGTCAAACAATATGATGTTTTATTTCTATTTTATTTTGTATTGGAAAAAAATAACAGCCGTAATGATTTTTATACTTTTTCACTATGTAAAGTTTTGGTTATTTATTGGTATTATCAATGTCAAATGTCAGATTTTACCTGGACAGTGGATATAAAAATCCTATAAGAGGGTGTGCACACTTGTGCAATTATATTATCCTAGTATTTTATTTTTACTTACCCTCTCTAAAATATTTTATGTTTTTCAATTGAATTTTGCAGTTTATAGTAGGTTACATTCATGCTTGAATTTTTTTTTTTTTTAACAGGGGTGTGTAGACTTTTTATACCCAGGGTTAAAAACTGTACTTTTTCACAAGCACTACTGTAAGTGCCTCTGGTATTTTGAACCCAAAGCAGAAACAGCGTTCCAAATGGGATGGCTTTTGGCTCAGCTGACCACGTATTTTTAATCACGCTGATAGATGACGAGTTGGAGGCAAGCACACGTCGACCAGAGTGCAGGAATAATAAATGAGGGATTTTACGGAAAGCGCCAGAAGACCGCACAAGATAGTCCAATCGTATGACTTATTACTTATAACATCTTTTTGTTGCGTGTCCTCACTGTGTCCTTCCTCTCTCCCAAGGTTCCGGAAAATGTCTTTGTTGAGTTTAACCACCAGGAGCTGCTTGAGTTCTACAACAAGGTCAGTGTTTATCTCAGTTGGTGTGTGTATTTGTGTGTGTGTGCGTGTGTGTGTGTGATGCATGTCAGCCCCCCCCTTACTCAACCTCTTCTTTCTTACAGCTTGAAATTGTACAAGGCCAACTGGATTCCCTGACTTGATCATTGTAAACCATGGCTGCAAACACACACACACACACAAACACACACACACACGCACAAATACACACTTGAGTGTCTTGTTCACATCTCAAAATTGCAAGAAAAAGAAGACAGTCCATGAATGGAACACACCTTTTTGTCATTCAAGAATTACGTGGTGTATTTTCATAGCTGAACTGTTTTAGTAATGTAACTTTGGATGTTTTGACAATAAAACACTTCTCAAATGTGTGTTCCCTTCTGTTCATCATTTGTGTGTTTGAATGTAAGTGTGTAATTGGAAAGGGAAATGAAGTCATTTCGCAACAAATAGACTAAAATCAGATGTGGAAGTGACGATGGAAGTTCTGGGAGGTGTATGAATGTGTGTGTGTGTATATATAATTTTGATTTCGACCGTTTACCACCAACATCGCGGAGTATATTTCCAATCTCCGATTTATTAACTCCCTAATTGCGGTTCCCATTTCCTGACAATGACAACATGCAAACAGGTGAGTGTCTAAACTCACATTCCAAACACAGTGGTGGTACCTGACTCACAATGTTTTCAAAATATAAACTATTACTCGGCCGATTTTTTTTTTTTGGGAGACCGCTTTTTCATGTTTTTTTGGAGGAGACCGTCACATATTAATGGCATTTCCAAGCACAATCAAAAATTGCTCACTTATATCATGAATGAATTTTTCCCTCCAATTTCTGCAGTAGCCATTGGGAGCATCGCAGCGTGGAAAACAGATGGACGAGCAGAGAGCCTCAATCACATGAAGATGAAATGGAGATGTCTGGTGAGTTCTGCTTGTCAGAGCTGTGATGATGAGAAGGCAAACAAAGTATTTGCATTCTGTTCTTGACAGAGCAGCTAATTAGAGATATTGTTTCTCTTTAGTGATTTGATGTACGACTGTAGAATAGAAAGAACTAAAAGTGAAATTGTGATGAGTCAGTTGATAATTGGGCTCGTCCCTGGTTGGATTATTCTGAGTGTAATGGCCATGTTTCTAATATTTGTGTCCAAGTAGTGCTGCAACATTTGCAATCCACCAAGTGGGAAGTAAATGGATACAAATGAGAAAGCGCTACTAGCGTGGCCTCGGAGTGTCAGACAATTGGATGCCTCCTCCAATTTCAAGTCCTCGTCAGTACCTTCAGAGTGCCGAGCTTGTTGAGTGCTGCTTGAGCGCGGTCATGGGTGCATATTTGCATTTCAAAGTTAGCTCAAGTCCACGCCGCACAATTTGAGTGTCTGTGTGGAAGCTTGAGTTAGGCGGGGGTCGGTTTTGAGCTTGAAATTGCGCTGGAATAACTGCCGCTGTGTTTGTGCATATGACCAATGTGCACTGTGTACTTGCTGGACAGCACTTTTCTTTTGAGACTTGTTCGATTGTTAGGGAGTTGTATTTTGTTGCCCACAAACTGAAGCCATGATGCTTCTTTTCAAACACGCTACCATATTAGGTGCACCTGCACAATCTAAAATGAGTAATAATAGTCAATAAAAAGTCAAAATAATAAAATACAATAGTAATTAAACAATCCAAAATAAATAAATAAATAAATAAATAAATTGGCAAATCGATAAATCCAAAAATAAAAAATAAATAAATAAATAAATAAATAAATAAATAAATAAATAAATAAATAAATAAATGTTTATTTTACACCCAGTGTGAATCTACAGGCGGTAGGTCTTGATTCCTATCCCCAGCAACATTACTGTAAATAAACCATAAACTAGGATCATAGTTAAATATAATTTCAAAGTCATCTCACGACACTATCCTTACAAATAAATGCCGAGTGTGCGTGTACATGCCTGTGGTGAAGACTCTCTCTAACTTCCACTAACAACGCGGGCTAAAATAAGCTGCCGGCCAACATGCAAAGCTTGTCCGTGCATCATTTCAACATACCTCCTTGACATGTTTGTACTTAGATAAACAAAAACCACAAAGAGGTGAATTTGTGAATTACAAACCGCGAATTTCTGCATGTCATTTGGAAGGCTTCATCTCCTTTAAACGGACCGTAACTTATCTATCTTGCTGGAAAATGTAAACCACACACATTGCGTGACTGCATTTTAATATCATTATTTTTATGACTCATTTTATTGCTTATATTACTCACATGGCCACATATCACTCTTAAACCAACCTTTGTTTCCAGCAGCCACTTCAAACACCCCTTTTTGTTTTCGAACAAAAATGACAAGTCAGCTTTTATTCCTTGCGGTTTTCCATCTTAAACGGGACCCTTTGACACACAACTTTGAATCATGGTGCTTGTGGTGACGCTGTAAAACACAGAGGCAAGAAAAAAAAAAAATTAGACTCTTCCCTGAATGTTTCTGGCATTTACTGACGTCAATAGAGTTGCATATGATGCAACTGAAATGAAGTGAGCCACCTGGTTCACCGCTGAAACTTTTGCCCCTCTTTCCGAACGTCCCTATCTGCTCGTCCCAGCCACGAGCGCCGCTTGACCCGGCCGCTTCCAGATGAGGACGCTTTCCCCCAGCCCTCATAAAGACGCTTGCCTGCTTTCTCGAGCTCTAGGATCACAGCCTCCCTCTGGCTGGGAGTTATTATAGCTCCTCTTTGCTCTTTCTAGAAAGTTTACTTTCTGTCTGCCCTGAAATATAAGTGGCCTCTTCTCGCCGTCCGTTTGCTCGATCCAGCAGTTACATCCATAAGCATACCCCAACAGATTTGTTAGCCAACCTTGGCTTTCATTTTGGAATCAATAATTAATGTCAAAATGATTTTAATTATTCAACCACATGAGTCTAATAATCAGCGGAATTCAGAGAGGCATACTTTTCACTGTACTCATTTATGATATACTTGTATGTGACCAACTGAGTAGGTGCATACGGGCAGAAGTACACACACACACACATGCACACACGCACGCACAACGCCGTTAAGCAAAGGTCGATTTTAATCCATCCTGACATTATGCTTCCTACTGCGGATGGGCTGCAGTAATAAAGTTTTGACATAAGCTGAGGAGGCCTTCAAATTCACCAGAGCAAAGGCCAACAAATAAAATATGTTAGCCACATGAACAGCCTTTGACACTAGCAGAAAAGTACAGTGCAGCCTTGAGATTCAAGTTTAATTAATCATTTAAATGTCGTTAATCCCTTTTAGCCTCCCCCTAAAAACAAACCAAAACAGCATGACCTGAACAGTTTAAGATTTTTTTGGGGGGTGGGGGACCGGTTGAGACTCGGTAATCCACCAGAAAATATTCACCCCTGCACTAAACATCGACTAAATCTAATCGCTACATTCGTAATAAGCAATCTCTTGTAAGATAACTGAATTTACTTGGGAATTATTCATTCACAAATCGGACCTTGAACCAGAGCAGAGAGGGAAACATTTCTGTTTGTACAAAT
Source organism: Syngnathus scovelli (assembly GCF_024217435.2). Lineage (NCBI taxonomy): Eukaryota > Metazoa > Chordata > Actinopteri > Syngnathiformes > Syngnathidae > Syngnathus > Syngnathus scovelli. The sequence continues at coordinate 19,961,668 of NC_090849.1, forward strand.
TAATTTTCTGCATTCACCACAGTGTTATGAAATAGAATGTTTTTACTTGCATGTTCATGTGCATATTTGTATGTTCTCTAAGTACATGAAAAAAAAAAAATAATATCAGCTGTCATTTTTAGTTTTCCCCAGGCCACTTAAAAATGGATGTCGGGCCACAAATGGCCCCTGTCCATAGTTTGAACACCAACAGCCAATCAAAGAGAAATCCTGCCTAAATTCTCAAGTGGGATTCATAAAAAAATCCTTCATCGTAATTTACGTAAAAACATCCACCGGTATCTTCAATTCTAAAATTGAAATTTTACAGAACGTTAAGATTAGTAAGTTACTTAATTGGCTAAAATGTTTGAGTGTACTTTAATTGTTGTACTCTGCAGAACATATACGCATGCAAACTTGTTTGACTGTTCCACTTGATTTATGATGACCCCTTTGACCCCTGGTATGTGCTCCTCTACAACTTTCCAACCATCTCAGACGTCATTATTGTCGTCCGCCTCCCGTGTTGCGCCTCCAAGCCTTGCCGAGTTGGCACAAACAAGTCCAAAAGGAGAGTGAGTATCACCAAGTGGTTCGCCATTGGTCCGCTGCCCTGCATGGGTGGCAGAGTTGGGCAACCAGCCTGCTCCGCTCTGGTTTTCCACTGCGGAGCCAGTCGGAAGCTGCCAGACCCGATGCGTGATTCGCATAGTTCGCTTCATTCCCTGTGCGTCATCTTTTCATCTTCCCGCCATCCTTGTTCAGCCAATTTGGATAAACAAATAGTGCCGTGGTTTTGATCTTGGTTCCCTTAAAGCTTGAAGTGTCCTATTAAAATAGAAAGGATGTTTTTTTTTGGGGCGCAAATCACTGGTGGTGTCGTGGTTCACTCGGCTGACAATCGGGCGTAACTGCACTTCAGAACTCAGTTTGAGTTCAATTCATTTTTCATCTCAAAAAACCTCACACTGCAAAGTCTCACTTTGGCGGTAGAAATATTTTGAGGCAGACTTTCCCTGCCACCAGCAGTGGCGTCTCTCTGCGGACACTCAGGTCTTTTCAGTGCTGCTTGCGAGGAGAGTCTGTGTCTGCGGAAGACGTCTCTGGAGTGGAGCTGGTGCTGCCAAGACACGACAGCCCTGTCAGCTCGCACTAATATCTGCCTCTGCGGCCACTCTCCTGCTGGCTCGCTCATCGTCCTCGCTCCTCTTTCGCTAGCATTGCTTTGTGTGACAGCACTTGAATTTCTTCTGTCTCCTCTCCTTTTCTTTTTCGATGAAATTGATTGAAGTCTCACTGAATGGTGAAGGCTTGCTAGTGTTAGCGAAGATAGCAAATATTTTTTCATCAGGGTTCATTCAAGGTCGCAAAGATATGTTTGGCAGAAATCCACAAAGAGTTTTAACAGTTTTTCTTGTTGCCATCAAATTATAACCCAATAATAATCCAAAATGGTCATTGTGGTCACATTTGTGTTCACTATTTTTGAGTCAGCTGGCTTAAGAAAATGGACTGTCCATGTTTTTGCCGCCATTCCTCCTCGCAGATGTTTTGTCATGGGCTTGCGATGTCCCCTACAAGGTGGTGTTGTGTTGAGCAGCGGCGTGTTGCGTAAACAGTCTCAACCCAGATGGCGCACTGATCACCTTCCTCCTCCATTCCCGTCTTGCTCTGTCCTCGATGGCTTGTTTATACTCACATATGTTTTTCTGTCTTTGTCCTAATGTAAAGCTAATTTGCTTCCCAGCATTTCCTATTCTTTTTTTTTTTTGGTCTTCTAATCTACTCCCACAATTATACATTCTGGAACTCTTAAGGACATGCCACCTGTTGTCCGATATGACCCCGAGTAGCGAGACCTTCCCCCGTGTGTCATTTCAAATTTATTTCTCCAGGAAGAATGCTAAATTTGAGCACGTCCCGGAGGATTATGCGACAGGTGTCGTCTGAGAGCGACTCATTTCGGGCGAATTAAGTAAACAGACGGGACTCATTAGAAGCGCCCGGTCCTCCCGCACTGATACGGACACGACGTATTACACATCAGTAGCCCCTCGTTACGTTTCTCATTTAGCTTTCTTATTTCGCCATCTTGCCTTTGTACCGCGGAGGGATTGCTCACAAGCTTGTTAACGTTATTGCCATCGTTATGTATTCCGTGTTGTACGTTATTCTCTTAAGACAAACACTTGAAAGTAGTGTAAAAAAAATAAAACCAAAATATCGCTGCAATTTTCCACTATATTTGAGGTATTTTCCACGGCCAAGAAAAAAAAAAATCTGATCTAGTGGGGGAACACTATTTGTATTGTATTGTTCAGTCATTGATTATCTGTATGTGTGTACAGTGGCATGATTTACAAGCTCTACTCCACAAGTTACAAAGATTCCATTTGTCAAGTCAGGTCTAAAATGATACGTCTTGCGGCTTCATTATTTATTTGAAAGCCGAAGGCAGTTGGGCAGAATGTGAATTCACTGATTGAAAGATATTATTTTCCCCACTTTTCAATTTTATTTCTGCCACATCCATTCACACACTCCACTTGAATGTATCATTAGGATGAGCGTGCTTATTAGCTGACCTGATATTCAAAATGTTCTTTAAGTGTCCCCGCTGTAAAAGTGCTTCTTATCAGCAAAGAACACAATCTTGCCTAATATCTGTAATTGGCTTTAAGTGCACTTACGCTCAAACAACGCCGTTGGTTTCTATTCAAATTCAGCATTTATTTATTTATTTTTTTTATGCCGGGCAGCCTTGGAAATGGAATTTTTCTTCCTTTTCTAAACAGACACAATCACGCTATCTGAAGCCTTTTCTAATCTGGAAAAGGTTATATGATAAAAACCATTTGGATAGATGAGACCTCACTTTTTAATAAGTCAAGAGGGAGAAAGATTTTACTATATGGTTTTTAGTAGCACACTGGCTTTACTTAGAAAGTACTATTGAATTTAGACAGAGAAGCTGGGTTTTTTTTTTCCCCCATTGCTCATTAGGTCCCCATGCTTTGCTTGGGAATAATGTACTTTTAGTTATTATGACCTATGTGGTATATGTTTTTATTTTTTGTTCAATTAATTTTAATAGGATATTTATATTGGAATATGCTTTTTATGGTGCCATTACTGTGTATCGAGTCTCACTAACCTCAATGGGAACGTCCTTAGAAGAACATCTAATTAGTAGCAAATAAACAAAAACAAAGAAGAAATACCTCGGAAATAATCAAATATAAATTTGACGCTGCATTTTTGTGTGCTTAAAATGAAAACAAGAATGCAAATTGGTGACCACATACTTTTGAAATATCTGCCTTCTTTATTTGCACAAAATACATCATACAAACCTTATAGGAAAAACATCCTTGATTTTTTTTTTTTAAACACAGTGTAACTTTTAATGCATGAAAAATTCTATACCAGCAGTTTTTTCTTTTGTCTACATAATCCTGTTGACAGATGGGTGGATCATGGGTGAATGGATGAATAGCGAGTCAAAAAAAAAACAAAATGGCGACAAAACAAAAACCTTGTAAAAAAAAAATAAGCTAGTCATTAAAGTTTTATTCCTGTCCTCATTCCTAAAATTAGAACATTTGTCTCATATAAGCCACTGCTTCTTGGGACCACCTTATTCTCATTCCGTGCAAATATAATATATGCCTGTGAATATTATGCCTGTGAATGGATGAATAGCGAGTCAAAAAAAAAACAAAATGGCGACAAAACAAAAACCTTGTAAAAAAAAAATAAGCTAGTCATTAAAGTTTTATTCCTGTCCTCATTCCTAAAATTAGAACATTTGTCTCATATAAGCCACTGCTTCTTGGGACCACCTTATTCTCATTCCGTGCAAATATAATATATGCCTGTGAATATTATTTCTTACTCTAACAACAAAGCTAATTTTCATCTGCTCGTTTATGTTGCTCTGTGTTAAACGATAACAAACTAGTGGACCTCCCTTCGATCAAATGATTCGATTTGATTTACAGTGTTTAATTTTCTTTTATGTGTCTATTTAATTGTAAGCAAATAAACAGCTTTGGAGAAGTGTACAAGTGCAAAAGTGAAGATAGGCTCAAAGGAATAACTAAAAAAGGGTAGATGTGCTAACTAATCAAAAAATAAAAAAATATATGGTCTCTCAGTATTATAGATTCTTGCTGTTTCATCGCGTGGTCTGTTGGTTGGTGACTATTTTATGTCAACTGGTTTAGATGTTCCACATTACATGCAAACTTTTTGGAGGTTTGGACTAAAGCTGCGCCCGAGCTGTCGCGGGGCCTTCCAGCGCTCCATCCCAAAAAAAAACGTGTGGAATCATGCAGTCATGCGTATAGCAAAGAGTTTTTCATCCCGGTGTATCGCTTGCACGGCATGCATCTGCTCCACCCAGGGGGGATCAAAGAAGTTCTCACCCGCGTCATTGGATGCGACACGTCGTACTTGCAGATGCACAAACTTCATAATGACTCTCACTTGTGTTTACTAACCGTCGACAAGCTCATTTACAAACCACGCACAGCAGCTTTGGCCTCACTCGCAAACGTTCAAATATTGTGACAAGTATGCGTGTGTATGGTAGCAGTGATGGATGAGGTGCATGTCCAAAAATCCATGTTTTATATGCTTGATGAAGAAAAACACAGAGCTTGCACGCGAGGCCAAGCGACACAAAGCAAGTGCGCTTTTGATGAGCGTCGTCGCCTTAAGCTAATCAAAGACTTTAGCTGGATTGGATGTACTTCAAAGCGCCATTCATCTTCCTCAATTTAGGAGCGTTCATCACTGGGGAGTTTAGCACCTCATATCCCATCTGGCCAGCATTCAATTAATTAACCGATTAATTGAGCACGCCGAGGTCAATGATGTGTGGCTTCTTTGCTAAAGTTACAATGCAAAACTCACATGCATGCTTGCCCTAAACCACAGGACGTCTTGTTTGATACCTGATGGATATTGAGTACGGTGAATATCACTGAAGCTGTTCAATTAAATTAAAAATAATAATATTAAAAACAAAACTACAAACAGCAAAGAATTAAAGATGGAGTGCTAAGGCGGCTTGAACGTAGCCTAAGTTGCTAGCATGATAAAATCACCACAGAGTGCTGCCAAAAACGAAATGTTTCCGTTTGATGTTAATTATTAACAAGATTGAAATTGCAGGCATTGTTAACGCAAGACTTCAGGCCTCTGCTCGAAACACACAAACAAACAAACAAAAGGTTTCAAGAAAACAGCTCAACTTTATTCAGGGTACTGTAAATAGCAAATAGTTACATTCCACTTACGAGATTAAAACATTCATGAATTAAAACGATGTTGTTTATTTAGTAATTTATTTTTTTATGTTTTTTTCATTCATTCATTAACTTCTTTATTCATGCAAAGACATTTCCATTTAAATTGCATTTAAATAGATATTTTTCCCCATCCACTGTATTCATGGGGGGGGGGGGGGGGGCACTTTTGCAATGTTGAAAAACTATTATTAGACTAGGATGTCATCCTGTTGTTCTCCCGGTAAAACATCATCTCTTCTGTGCGTCTGCGCGTTTCGTCGTGGTGTCAGAGCAGCCGTCTCGAAATAGACTTCTTGTTGTCTTGCCTCATAAGATCAGAGCAATGCATCCACTGAATGAAAACCTGCGCCGCTCTGATTCTTGCGTCGATAACATCGCATTGCTTTCATAGATAGAGAAAAAACACACACAATGAGACCATCATGGAGGAGTCAACTAAAAGTCACAGCTCCATGTTTTATTCATGGTTGCTCAGCTATGTTTTTACTTAGAGCACGCTTGTTTTCACATGACGATTAGTCCATCTTCTGGGTGGCATCACGGCATCCCCTAGGAGTGCCCCCCCCCCCCCCCCCCCCCCCCTGGTACCCCCTCAGCAGACACTCCGAACCAACCAGCAACTACCTCAGATTGCAGCTTTTATAAGAATGAACTTCATTGGTAGACATTTTTACTACATGGACGATTGCTAATGAATTCGTATCACTTCTAAATAAAGTCATTATGGAACAATTTGAGCTTGCCTCATTTCCTCTAAACCAGGGGTGTCAAACTCATTTTTTTCGTGGGCCGCATTGTAGTCATAGCTTCTTTCGGAGGGCCATTATGACATATAATATACAGTAAAAGCTACAAAACAAACTGACAAATAACTCGTTTTCAAATCAGGCGAGTAAAAACTGGTCAAATATTAAAAAAAAAAAGATATTATTTAAAGTGAAGACAATTTGCAATTCTAGTAATGACACGAATTTGATGAACAATTTGTCTTCGCGGGCCACATAAAATGATTTGGGGGGCCGTATCTGTCCCCCGGGCCTTGAGTTTGAAAAGTTTTAGTTCTTTATACAGTTTTTGCCTTAACGTCCAAGTTTATTTTTTGTTCTGTGACAAAGCTTGCAACGCAACTCACTAGTTTCACTAGTTTGTGTAGATATCGCTAGTCATGCCCATTCAGTCAGCAGTTAGCGACTCGGATCTACAAAATAACGGAAATACATGTGCCAATCTCTCTCCGTTGTTTGTGCCACAACGCATTGTGGCCAATTCTAGAACTAACAGACTTTGACAGCTCCGCTAAAAGCAGCGTTTTGAGTGAACTTGACGCTATTTTCTGTCCGTTACATTCGGAGTCTGGTCCTTTCCACTGTAAATACTTAAACAAGTGCTGAAGGCTCAAAGTAACACACACACTCACACAAACACACTTTTTCAGCATCAGATGGCCTCTCTATGGCAAGATTTATTTATTATGAATGAATAATGAATAGTAAAGCCCATAAAATGTGTGTATTAAGAATAATTCTGAAAGAGGCTGGGTGTGATGAATAGTTGCGCTGGTAAGTGCATTATGTCAACTGAAACGCACGACCTGCACTCTATGGTGCAATGTAATAATAAAAGCACAAGGTGAGCACCAAGCTCTGATGTGAATATTCCAGTGTTCTCTCAGTAGGCTGATTTTTCTTCTAAAACGAGTGCCCGTTAATGTGTGTGTGTGTCCGCCTTTCTCCTCCAGACAAAAAGACATACAAACCTAGACCCAGCTTGATCCTTTCTATATGAATTGACAGGGACGTGCGTCTCCCCTGCCATCATGAAAACGTGAAAAACAAATTCAATTGCTTTTATTATAAAGACATTTTCCTTTTAATTTCAATAGTTGTGTATGATTTTGAACTAAAATCGCTGAATTTTTATAGTCAGTTTAAAAGCAAAGACGATTCGCTCGGAGGAGCCAACTTTCTGCCGAACCTCCTCTGTTAGACAAAACTGCTCTCTCGCTGTCTTTATGTCGCTGTTTAAGTGTTCAAACAGTGTGGCTATATTAACACATTTCCGTAGTTAAGCTGATGTATTGAATATCTAGTGTTTTTTGTCATCTGTCTGTAACGTCGTGTTTCTTAAGATGAACAAAACGGCTTTGAAAAGAGACTTTACGGAGGCTACGAAAAAAGTTCTCCAGCCTCATGACAGGGGGTGCTAGTGATCCCGGGATGCTTCATGAGTCTACCTGTAGAATAAGAGTGAGCACCTGCGGGGCCGTCGTCCCTTAATTTTGTTTTACATGCGGGTTTCTCCCCCGTTTTTACGTTTCGTTTTACAATGGAGGATTACATATCCAAACGATTTTCAACTATGGATTTTCGATCGAAGCAGGAAGTCATCAGTGAAGGAAGAGCAACTCCGGAGTTAAAAGGTTTGATTCGGACAACGGGATTTCAGAACGGAGTGGTACGCGCGATCGAAAATAAGTTTTTGATTTCATGTGCTTTATTGAGTGTTTTAATGTGTGAAGACTGTTGATATTAGATTTTAATTAAAATAGTTCAAATTAAATAATGAATAAGTCACACTAGAGCAGCGTTCCCCAACTTTTTTGTGACAGTTAGTTGCGGGGGGGGGGGGGGGGGTGACGTCAGTGCCTCCCCAGTCATGAACCTCACCGCACGTCACTTGTAGTGTTATATTGTGAATGTGCAATTATTACATTAATATTCTAAATAAGGGATGACCGATTAGGATTTAATTTAATGAGCGGTAGTACACAAGAGATTCACAAGAGGGAGCCACCAGGAACCTGAATGAATGGGAACTGTGAGTGTAGGAACTTTCTGAAATAGTGACGCTCTGGCAACAACAACCGGTTGACCTTCCCTGGGGCCTTGCGGTGTATGAAGCACAGGGAAGTGGATGGAATTAAATCCAGCATCTCCTTAAGGCGTGCGTTGTAATGGGACAAAGAAACTTGCTCAAGAAGATAGGAGCATACTTTTGTAGGCTGGTTCTCACTCTGAACAGGGTGGATTGATCCTGAGCTCTTCTGCCTTGAGTGGCTTGACCTGGATACCTAGCGGTGTTAACGAAGGGTCAAGGTGACTCAGGGTGTAAGTGCTCAGGGGCTCCAGTGCTCTTGGACCCTGATCGAAGGAGAAAGGCAGTGGGACATCGTGGCTGGTTCTCACTCTGATCGGTGTAGATTGATCCCCAGCTCTTTTGCCCTGAGTGGCTTGACCTGGATACCTAGCGGTGTTAACGAAGGGTCAAACCTCGCTCATGCTAAAGCGTGCAGGGTGTGGTGGTCCCGAGCAGAAGGACCTTAATCCAGGCTCAGTCTTCTACGTGGGGTAGCCTCGCTCATGCAACAGCACATTGCACCACACACGTTAATATTGGACTCTAAATGGTGACCTGGAACAGGTTCCAAATTCTTACCCCTAATATTCACATCCCCTAGTCCAGCTTAGGTGACTAGGCCGAGGATGCACCGGGACCTAGGCGATGTAGAGTAGGGTTTCTTTTTCAGCCATTCCCTCCACAGGTATTGCAATACAGGTGAGTTCCCTCTAGGTACTTGGACTTCCCTGGAGCCTCGCGATGGCGGAAGCACAGCAAAGTTGGAGGAATGGATCCAGCATCTGCTTAGGTCGTGCGTTGACATGGGACAAAGAAGATTGCTCAAGAAGAAAGAAGCTTTTTTTTGCAGGTACAACCGGGAGGAGAGCACTGGGGAGGCACTGCTTAGTCAGGGCTGGCTCCAGTGCTCTTGAACCCCGCCCGGTCAGAGGAGAAAGGCAGCGGTTCACCGCGGCTGGTTCTCACTCTGATTGGGGAGGATTTATCCCCAGCTCTTCTGCCTTGAGTGGTTTGACCTGGATACCTAGCGGTGTTAACGAAGGGTCAAGCTGACTCAGGGCTCCAGTGCTCAGGGGCTCCAGTGCTCTTGGACCCCGATCGGAGGAGAAAGGCAGCGGTTCACCGCGGCTGGTTCTCACTCTGATCGGGGAGGATTGATCCCCAGCTCTTCTGCCCTGAGTGGCTTGACCCGGATACCTAGCGGTGTTAACCTAAGGGTCAATGCGACTCAGGGGGTACGTATGCGGCCCCCCTGAGTTCCGATTCTAGGGACAACGCACGCAGGGTGTGGTGGTCCGGAGCGGAAGGACCTTAATCCAGGCTCAGTCTTCTACGAGGTGTAGCCTCACTCATGCAACAGCACATTGCACCACACACGTTTAATGTTGGACCCTAAATGGCCAATTGGCACAGGTTCCAAATTCTTACCCCTAATACTCCCATCCCCTAGTCCAGCTTAGGTGACTAGGCCGAGGATGCACCGGGACCTAGGCGATGTAGAGTAGGGTTTCTTTTTCAGCCATTCCCTCCACAGGTATTGCAATACAGGTGAGTTCCCTCTAGGTACTTGGACTTCCCTGGAGCCTCGCGATGGAGGAAGCACAGCAAAGTTGGAGGAACGGATCCAGCGTCTGCTTAGGTCGACAAAGAAGATTGCTCAAGAAGAAAGAATTTTTTTTTTGCAGGTACAACCGGGAGGAGAGCACTGGGGAGGCACTGCTTAGTCAGGGCTGGCTCCAGTGCTCTTGAACCCCGCCCGGTCAGAGGAAAAAGGCAGCGGTTCACCGCGGCTGGTTCTCACTCTGATTGGGGAGGATTTATCCCCAGCTCTTCTGCCTTGAGTGGCTTGACCTGGATACCTAGCGGTGTTAACGAAGGGTCAAGCTGACTCAGGGCTCCAGTGCTCAGGGGCTCCAGTGCTCTTGGACCCTGATCGGAGGAGAAAGGCAGCGGTTCACCGCGGCTGGTTCTCACTCTGATCGGGGAGGATTGATCCCCAGCTCTTCTGCCCTGAGTGGCTTGACCCGGATACCTAGCGGTGTTAACCTAAGGGTCAATGCGACTCAGGGGGTACGTATGCGGCCCCCCTGAGTTCCGTCTCTCGGGACGACGCACGCAGGGTGTGGTGGTCCAGAGCGGAAGGACCTTAATCCAGGCTCAGTCTTCTACGGGGGGTAGCCTCACTCATGCAACAGCACATTGCACCACACACGTTAATATTGGCTTTTTTTTTGCAGGTACAACCGGGAGGAGAGCACTGGGGAGGCACTGCTTAGTCAGGGCTGGCTCCAGTGCTCTTGAACCCCGCCCGGTCAGAGGAGAAAGGCAGCGGTTCACCGTGGCTGGTTCTCACTCTGATTGGGGAGGATTTATCCCCAGCTCTTCTGCCTTGAGTGGCTTGACCTGGATACCTAGCGGTGTTAACGAAGGGTCAAGCTGACTCAGGGCTCCAGTGCTCAGGGGCTCCAGTGCTCTTGGACCCTGATCGGAGGAGAAAGGCAGCGGTTCACCGCGGCTGGTTCTCACTCTGATCGGGGAGGATTGATCCCCAGCTCTTCTGCCCTGAGTGGCTTGACCCGGATACCTAGCGGTGTTAACCTAAGGGTCAATGCAACTCAGGGGGTACGTATGCGGCCCCCCTGAGTTCCGTCTCTCGGGACGACGCACGCAGGGTGTGGTGGTCCAGAGCGGAAGGACCTTAATCCAGGCTCAGTCTTCTACGAGGTGTAGCCTCACTCATGCAACAGCACATTGCACCACACACGTTTAATGTTGGACCCTAAATGGCCAATTGGCACAGGTTCCAAATTCTTACCCCTAATACTCCCATCCCCTAGTCCAGCTTAGGTGACTAGGCCGAGGATGCACCGGGACCTAGGCGATGTAGAGTAGGGTTTCTTTTTCAGCCATTCCCTCCACAGGTATTGCAATACAGGTGAGTTCCCTCTAGGTACTTGGACTTCCCTGGAGCCTCGCGATGGAGGAAGTACAGCAAAGTTGGAGGAACGGATCCAGCGTCTGCTTAGGTCGACAAAGAAGATTGCTCAAGAAGAAAGAAGCTTTTTTTTTGCAGGTACAACCGGGAGGAGAGCACTGGGGAGGCACTGCTTAGTCAGGGCTGGCTCCAGTGCTCTTGAACCCCGCCCGGTCAGAGGAGAAAGGCAGCGGTTCACCGCGGCTGGTTCTCACTCTGATTGGGGAGGATTTATCCCCAGCTCTTCTGCCTTGAGTGGGCTTGACCTGGATACCTAGCGGTGTTAACGAAGGGTCAAGCTGACTCAGGGCTCCAGTGCTCAGGGGCTCCAGTGCTCTTGGACCCTGATCGGAGGAGAAAGGCAGCGGTTCACCGCGGCTGGTTCTCACTCTGATCGGGGAGGATTGATCCCCAGCTCTTCTGCCCTGAGTGGCTTGACCCGGATACCTAGCGGTGTTAACCTAAGGGTCAATGCAACTCAGGGGGTACGTATGCGGCCCCCCTGAGTTCCGTCTCTCGGGACGACGCACGCAGGGTGTGGTGGTCCAGAGCGGAAGGACCTTAATCCAGGCTCAGTCTTCTATGGGGGGTAGCCTCGCTCATGCAACAGCACATTGCACCACACATGTTAATATTGGCTTTTTTTTTGCAGGTACAACCGGGAGGAGAGCACTGGGGAGGCACTGCTTAGTCAGGGCTGGCTCCAGTGCTCTTGAACCCCGCCCGGTCAGAGGAGAAAGGCAGCGGTTCACCGCGGCTGGTTCTCACTCTGATTGGGGAGGATTTATCCCCAGCTCTTCTGCCTTGAGTGGCTTGACCTGGATACCTAGCGGTGTTAACGAAGGGTCAAGCTGACTCAGGGCTCCAGTGCTCAGGGGCTCCAGTGCTCTTGGACCCTGATCGGAGGAGAAAGGCAGCGGTTCACCGCGGCTGGTTCTCACTCTGATCGGGGAGGATTGATCCCCAGCTCTTCTGCCCTGAGTGGCTTGACCCGGATACCTAGCGGTGTTAACCTAAGGGTCAATGCAACTCAGGGGGTACGTATGCGGCCCCCCTGAGTTCCGTCTCTCGGGACGACGCACGCAGGGTGTGGTGGTCCAGAGCGGAAGGACCTTAATCCAGGCTCAGTCTTCTACGAGGTGTAGCCTCACTCATGCAACAGCACATTGCACCACACACGTTTAATGTTGGACCCTAAATGGCCAATTGGCACAGGTTCCAAATTCTTACCCCTAATACTCCCATCCCCTAGTCCAGCTTAGGTGACTAGGCCGAGGATGCACCGGGACCTAGGCGATGTAGAGTAGGGTTTCTTTTTCAGCCATTCCCTCCACAGGTATTGCAATACAGGTGAGTTCCCTCTAGGTACTTGGACTTCCCTGGAGCCTCGCGATGGAGGAAGTACAGCAAAGTTGGAGGAACGGATCCAGCGTCTGCTTAGGTCGACAAAGAAGATTGCTCAAGAAGAAAGAAGCTTTTTTTTTGCAGGTACAACCGGGAGGAGAGCACTGGGGAGGCACTGCTTAGTCAGGGCTGGCTCCAGTGCTCTTGAACCCCGCCCGGTCAGAGGAGAAAGGCAGCGGTTCACCGCGGCTGGTTCTCACTCTGATTGGGGAGGATTTATCCCCAGCTCTTCTGCCTTGAGTGGGCTTGACCTGGATACCTAGCGGTGTTAACGAAGGGTCAAGCTGACTCAGGGCTCCAGTGCTCAGGGGCTCCAGTGCTCTTGGACCCTGATCGGAGGAGAAAGGCAGCGGTTCACCGCGGCTGGTTCTCACTCTGATCGGGGAGGATTGATCCCCAGCTCTTCTGCCCTGAGTGGCTTGACCCGGATACCTAGCGGTGTTAACCTAAGGGTCAATGCGACTCAGGGGGTACGTATGCGGCCCCCCTGAGTTCCGTCTCTCGGGACGACGCACGCAGGGTGTGGTGGTCCAGAGCGGAAGGACCTTAATCCAGGCTCAGTCTTCTACGGGGGGTAGCCTCGCTCATGCAACAGCACATTGCACCACACACGTTAATATTGGCTTTTTTTTTGCAGGTACAACCGGGAGGAGAGCACTGGGGAGGCACTGCTTAGTCAGGGCTGGCTCCAGTGCTCTTGAACCCCACCCGGTCAGAGGAGAAAGGCAGCGGTTCACCGCGGCTGGTTCTCACTCTGATTGGGGAGGATTTATCCCCAGCTCTTCTGCCTTGAGTGGCTTGACCTGGATACCTAGCGGTGTTAACGAAGGGTCAAGCTGACTCAGGGCTCCAGTGCTCAGAGGCTCCAGTGCTCTTGGACCCTGATCGGAGGAGAAAGGCAGCGGTTCACCGCGGCTGGTTCTCACTCTGATCGGGGAGGATTGATCCCCAGCTCTTCTGCCCTGAGTGGCTTGACCCGGATACCTAGCGGTGTTAACGAAGGGTCAAGTCGACTCAGCGGGTAAGGATGCGGCAGGGATGTGTGGTCAGAGGAGGTAAGTGAGGCTTGCTACACCTCCCCAGTCATGAATCTTACCGCACGTCACTGTGAATTGATATACAGATAATAGAGATTTCGAATAACCAGTTGGTCAAACAGTAAGAAACGTCGTAGGGTGCATGGTTTGCATTGCTGCAATCAAACTTGGGACCTCCGTGCACAACCGAGCAGGGATCTTAAAACGGAGCGGGATGTAAATGAGTGGCTGAGATGAAAGAGGAGAGGAAAAGAAGGAAGGTGAGCAGGAGATGGCCGAGAACAGCTGGGGAAAATAGGAGGCTCCCCCCGGGGAGCCTTATCGACTACATCAATTATGGAGGAGGGGCTTTCATATCCCTGTGTGTGTGTGTGTGTGTGTGTTTGTGTGTGCGTGTGAGAGATAGAGGGTTAGAGGAAGCGAATATGAGAGCTGGCACAGTTGCTAAGCATCTCAACATGTTCAGCCTCCCTGTCACAAATATGGCAGGTCGGACCTCCATTAAGTTAAACACTTTGAGTACTTTCTATGATGGCAATTGTTAACGTCATATGTTTGCATCCAGTTTGTGGCCGCAGTACATTTGATGCCTCCCGCCTTGTCGCACCTTGCTGACAAAGCTTTATCTTCTCCTCGGCTTTCACACAGAGGTCAGAGTTCAAGACTCGATGTCAAGTGTGACGAATGCAGCTCTATCACAAGACGGGCGACCTCGTGTAACAAGGCCAGGTCAAGCACGGCAACCAAATAGTCATTTTATAGTGGGCGTAAATGCCGGCCGTTGCCAACAATCGGCTTGCGCCAGTCCAATAATGGGTCCGGATTGGAGCAATTCATCATGTCTTTCATGCATATTGAGGCCCTGTCAAACAGAGGCTGGTGCATCATTCATATTCATGCGGGTAATCCTGAAATCTTAACACACAAAGCCACTACCCCCCCCCCCCCCCCATCTGCATGTTTATAAACAATTCATAATGGGGTTTCCGTGGCTTGTTGGTCTAGGGGTATGATTCTCGCTTCGGGTGCGAGAGGTCCAGGGTTCAAATCCTGGATGAGCTAATAATTGTCGGTAGAGTTTTTATCTCCCAACTTGCAGGTTGTTGGTGATAGGTGTGAAGTAGGGGTTTTATTCTGATCAATCTGAAAATTGGATACCAGCATTAGTAACTAAAATAAAAAATACTTGGAATATGAAAAGATTAATAAAATAAAAAAAAAAACTTCACTGGTCATTTTTGACCCTCTAATGCATCACTTTCTCTACTCGATGACATTTGCGAAATACACGCACACAAACAAATACACACTTTGTCATGATTGTTGAGGCTTTTAGTTCCTCAGAGAGGAAACCAGCAGCTGAGACCTGTCTGATTATAGTGCAAAGGCTGCGTGCAAACGTGTGTGTGTGTGTGTGTGTGTGTGTGTGTGCGCGCGTGTGTGCATGCGTGTGCGTGTCATAGCTCAGAGGTGTAAGTGACAGGTTGGTGCCTGAGCTGATGGGCTCGGAGGAGGAGGAAGATGGACAGATTAGATAGCATTGAGTTGGTGGGCTCGAAAAGATGGACGGACTCGATGCCGGGGTGGTGTGACGAAGGTCAGGCGGGAAGAGGAGGAGATAATGGATTCACATCTTGGAGTGTGAAGGGCAGGAGAGGAAATTTGATCAATGCTCACATGTACAGTATGTTGACGTCTTCATACAGGAGAAGTATGCACTCTCCGGACACTTGATTAGGTACAGATGCTTTGTCTCATGAGAGCCATTATTAATGCTGATTAGTATTGATTGCTGTGGTTGTTAATAAGCCACTATTTTTTTTCTCCCACTCTTAATCCTTCTACATTTCTCCTTAATGACTTCAGCTTATACTCTTGTTTCATTTTTAGAACTTTCCACATAGTGCCCCAAACTATTGGGAGTGTGGTTGGGTCTGTTTGAGCAGCCCACCAAAAATAATACGTCTTTGAAGCTGACCATTTTGTCTTGGAAAACGATTCAGCCTTGGCTAATGACCCCACACTTAACGGACACAACAGAGGAATCACTTTGGCTTGCCTTTATACAGTCATTTACCCTTTGTAAGGCTGCACAAGTGAAACTGACTTTTTTTTTAGTTTTTCCTTTATTTAATGGCGAACAAACTGAAGGCAGAGAAGTTGCTGTTATGAGAACTCAAGGACGTATGCGTGTGTGTGCGCGAGAGAGAGAGTGACCTCGACCAACCGGCAGGTAGTGAATCACTGTTGATAAATTTTACTCACCCTTTCAAGGACAAAGTTACACATACACAAACACACAATCCAGTCAACAGTTTCCTGACGACACGGATACATATTAAAATGTAATACTCGGCACACTGTATAATTTTCACATTAAGTGAACAGTAAACCAGTAAAATGCGGCTGTAGCATAAATGAAAATCCTTGGCTGTCCCTTCGCTGAGGGGAAATACAAGCACATACTATATCTGACAAGCATGTTTACATCCCAGTCCATGGACAATTTAAACCATAAAAGTTCAACAACAGAGGGGTTCCCCACAGAACCATCCCGCTGCCACTAACATTTTATAATACCTGTAGTGTAACATTCAATTTATTTTAACTTCAGTACACAAATGGCAACTGGCTTCAGTTGTCCAGGCTGGTTAAATCTAGTCTTAGTCCATTTAGCAAAAAAAAAAAATGAAGAAGACACACAAAAAAAAAGTGACGACCTGGATCTGGCATTGTGACCTGAATTTTTTTTTTTTTTTAACTCCTGTCAGGATCCTAACAAGGTGAGTTGTTGTTGTTGTTTAAGGCTTGGAGACAACCTCCAGCTGTGATCGCACTCATATGAGACGTGTTTTTGCTTCATCAGTCCTGGACGAGCCCAGGCGAGGTGTGTGTGACAACCTTTATCAGACAGTGTGTCTTCTCACATCAGAGATGCGCTACGACAAGCAGCGTGTCACACGTTGCTGGCAAACCTGTTTTTACAAATGTGTTCCTCGAACAAATCCGTGGATGTTATTTCAAAATAAGCAGCAGTTGTCTGCTTTTATCTAACACTATCACCGTCTCCAGAAATTTCTTGTGCCATGTGCAAATTGACGCGCATGTTGTTTTTCTTCAATACACTGGCCCTGGTTTTCGAAAATCCCAAATGGAGGGAGCTAAATTGGATGTTCATGTTAAGAAATGAGACATGCTGTTGGCAACAGGTGTAAAAGTCTGTATTTGTAGCCAACATAAGATTTGTTTATAGTAATTTTATATATTCAAAGGTGGTTCATTTTATATTTAGATTTATTTAATCATTATTGTTGCTCATATTTACATAAGTCCGTCACTATGGCATCTTGGGGTTTTCACATAGTGCATACACACACACACACACACACACACACACACACACACACACACACACACACACACACACACACACACACGTGCAAACACAGTTTGACAGGATTATCCGCTCCACTCTTGACAACCTCTTCCAGCCTTATGCAGAGTGTCACTTTGAGGGAGGATATAGGAAATGATTGCATATGAGCTTTCACGTAAAACCCCCAATCCGCACCCCCGCTTGGTTGGGGCACGCCCTGCAGGTATTATATGCTCTGCTCCATGTTCTTGACATGCACTAAAGGCCTGCGTAGGTCCACATTTGTATGAAAGCGCGTGATGGGGAGCAGGCCTCCATCTCATGTGCTTGAGCTGCCCTCAAACGTCACCCATGGGTCTTGTTTTGATCTCCATGCCAAGGCCTGTTCATAAGTCCCATGCATACTTCACGCTGTGTCTCACTGTGTGTGTGTTGTGTGGTTTGCAACCACACGACAAGGCTTGGCTGCAGTCCGTCTTCTTCGTCTCTGAGGTATACTTTCAGAGCTGAGGCTTTCTTTTTGTGCTTCTTTTTTTTTTCCCGCAAAGTCTTGGTATTTTGCTGACAATGTTGTTTTGAACACGGTGGAGCTGAATGATGCGTATCTGCTACCGTCCCTGGAAAACACTCGTACCGTCATCACATTGTTGTGCAGTCTTTATCAGACAGTTTTCTGATGAAAGAATGCATTTTGAGTAGACACTCGTCTTTGCCTGACATCAGATATTGATCTCTATTATTTATGTCTTTTCATGATTTTTCATTTATTCCTGCCTTTGTTCTTCACATCAGCCATATTCAGATTTTTAAAAATGAATATGGGCTTTGTGCCATTTGAGCGCCGCGAGCTCCAGACAGTATCAGTGCTGGGATAATGACACGGATGGGAAAAGCCTGGATTAGAACGTGACTAAAATCATTGTCCCCTCAGATTGCGGTGCCAGGCCGAGCAGCGAGCGAGGCCCGAGCGCCTGGATTCCGCTTCGTCGGATGAGTGGCTCAGCCCGGGGACCGCAGGGATTCTCGACCGTCTGGCGGGTTCGGCTTGACGGGTCGTAATATCTTTGTGGATTTACTCGAGAAAGGCCACAGCCACTGCTAATGTTGCTCTGTCAGTTGATAAAATGTACACGATTTACTCCGGATGATTGATACATGCAAAGATGCTTTTAGTGTTGGGTCTCATTTTTTGAAACTTCTTGTCAAGTTGTGATTACAATCCTGTCAGAGCGACAACACGGGAGCATGCCTCCGTTTTTAACGTGAGCTGTCATTCACAATTACCTCCCGTTTGTTTCCGCAAGTCACAAACGTCAATGTAATTATGAAATAGCCACTACACCGTACGTATCCCATTACAAGGACTGTTTCCCATCTCAATGTAATTCTGCTTTGCATTGTGTAGCCGCTTTCATAAATATTGCTCTCCAATTTACACACTCCATTTAGCCTTCTAATATGCAGCCGTGTGCCCTGACTAATTACACTGTTATGCAGAAGGATTGGAGATGGCGAGTGTTCGTCATGGAAACACAAGCCCACTAACAAGGTTAACTCGATACATTTGTGTCTTTGACTTGCTGGCAAAGAGACGCATCGTTTTAATCACTGTATTTATCTACTAAGCATAACAACAAAAAACAGAGCTATGATCCCTGTTTAGTAACAATCAATTATTAAAGTATCTACACATCTCAGTCAATCAATCAATCTTATTTATCTGCAGTACCTAGCTAGCTAGCTAACAGGCTATAGAGCTATCATGTAATAATATAAAGGAAATGAATAGAAAACATATGCCTATAGAAAAATAAAACAAATGAGGAAAAAAACTAATTTAGTAATATTTTACAATTATAATTTGATGCTACATATTTGAGTTAATCTGTTCTGTTCAATGTGATGATGATTATTTAAGAACAAGATTTCAATCTTTAGTTTGTAAAGTGAAAGGCTGCCCAATTTTCCTAATTATTTATCAGGTATGCTATCTTCAACAAAATAAATATCAAAACAAGCATAAAAAAAGCACCTCGCTCAGAGACATGCAGGGCAAAAAAGTCAAGGACTTCATGACAAGAATTTATTTTTTTTTCTTTTTAAATTACATTTTGCATTAAATTAAAGTCTTTTTTTATTCCTTTACAACATACATTAAGTTGTGAATCAGATGTTAAGGAGGTGGAAAAACAGGGCAAAAAACGTGTGACGTCACAATATTTTACAAGCTCACAAAGGTCACGTCATCGTCCGGTCACTGCGCTTTGCGTGTTATCAGGGGATGGGAGAGAGACGACAAGGCACACACACACACACACCAGAGAACCTCACTGGCCGATTGGACCTCATAAACTAGATTCAAAAACTTAACACAGAATGTGCACGAGAACATCCTCTAGTTGTCACATTCTGCTTGTGACCACTTGAAACATTTTTGACTTGATGCTTCTTGTCAGGGGGGCACAGGAACCTGCAAAGCTGTAGCATGCTGCATTTAGGAGCAGGAGCTTATTCCAGAAGACTTTGGGCTGGTCATCAACCAACCGCAAGCGCTTTTGGGTCAAATGTATTTTTAAACAAGAAAACAAACAAATCATAGACTGTCTTAGCATAGTCACAGGCCACCTTTCAATCCAAATTTCCAGCAGCCTTGAATGCAGCATCACTAGTCCCAAGTCTTTCTCAAGCGGGTTGCGATTTGAGACAAAATTGGCTTTGGGGGGAAAAAAAAAAGTTCAATAAAACATTCACCTATCTACACAGATAATACTAAAAGAGTGCTTTGTTGATTTAAGTGTGGGGACAGCTCAAAAAATGACAGATAACGTAAGGGTAGATTAGTTAACTTTGCACTACAAACTCGCCCTACAAAATGGGGCGTTGTATTATTATTAGGTCACGGTTTTTTTCATTGTCTTCACAGGAACCAGCCTGTTTAATGTGACTCAAGAAGCCCCGTTTGGTGTCACTACCAGGTTAGCTCGGGTCGCCAACGCTATGCTAACTGCTAGCAGTGCACTCGCACAGCAAATGTGTCAGTCAATCGGTCGTGCCACTGCCTTACAATTGTAGAAAACACAAACGTGGAAAAACACGACAACAATGACGTCTCGGTGGACACACAAAACAAAAGCTCAATCATGGCACAGTTGACAACATAAATGTTTGTGGTTGTGTGTGTGTAGGGGAGCAGAATTACAACAATAACATCTACATTCTTTAATTGCATTTTTATCAAATCAGGGAAACATGACGTAAGAAAAAGCAAAAAGTAAAAACACTACAAGTTAACAACTATCGAAGAAAACATTGTCACTACTTGAGGGTGTAAGGCACAAATTTACATGTGGGGAGGGGTTTAAAAAAAGATTCTTGATATGACATAGCCAATCAGGAGCGGCGTTACTGACTCTCTCACACGCACGCACACACACGCACATGGATTGAAAAGGGGAAATATTCCTTTTAAATTAAATGGTCTATGACAGTAAAAGTCCGTTGTGGCACACTGTAAATAAATATCTTCTCTTCCTCACCTTTAAGTCATTAAGAAAAAAACATCTACTGGCTCCAGTTTAATGACTTTAAATATGTGTTGTCGTATTTTTTTTTCAATCACACTTGATTAATTCATATTAAAAAGATCTTTCTGCCCTCTCTCATTGATGATCCTAAAAAGTCTTTTTTTTTCTCTTCAAAAGCACTTCATAAAAAATAAATACGACGCGCTATTAGTATTAGCAGTCAAGTGTTGTTCAGTGAAACGGGAGGATTTTTCTGGTCCGGGCCAGTCCAGGCGGCGGCTTGATTGCGGTAACACTTGGAGGCTTTTCACAGTATTCCGACAGGCAGCTGAAGCGTCTTTTCAGTCTTCGGGTCGGCGGGCCCTCAATGTACTGTACACTCAAAAAACCCCACCCGGTTCCCCCTTGCCCACCTGAATCCATTTTGTCCTGGTAGAGATCAAGAAAGCCCCCACTTGGCCATGCTACACAGATGGTGTCCTCTTGTCTCTGTAACAATTGTTCCCCCGCTTGTTATTTACACATTTGTATAAAAGAAAGGGTTTTCTTAAAAAAACTGTCACATGACCAACCGTACTGTACACCCAAACAAAAAAATTATCGCCTAGTCCGAAAGACCCCCGTCAGACTATGTGCAGCCGTCGCTGGACTTCACCTTTGTGGAAAGCGACACAATGGACGGTTTTGGGGGGACGTCGGGTTTGAGGTGCTTGACGCCTCCACGGGGCAGCGAACCGTAGGAGCTCATGCTTGGCTGCCGTGACAGAGATATGCCCTGCGCTGTCATTTGTATTGAGTCCACCCGCTGGGGCGCGGGGGGCGGTGTCTCCACGCGGTTGAAGCTCTGGTGCCTCGCCAAATGGGAGGAGTTGGACGAGTTGGTGTTGTGCTTCTTGAGGCCGGACGAGCCCGAGGCGGAAGATGACGAGCCTTTCCGGAGGCCGTAGACGGACGAGTGCACCTCGAGGCGCTTGCCCATTTGCGGCACCGCCGGTGGGATGGTGAGCGAAGCTTCCCGTTGGGGCACACGGGGCGGCAGCACCCCGTCCGGACCCACCATGGTGAGATTGTGGTGGGCGTTCTTCACCGTCTTGTACTCCAGGGTGGCGCCCTGGTCGTCCACGAGGCCCACGCCGAGGTCGCTGGGGTGCGGCTGCTCGACGTACTCGTGCTGGTAGGACTGCTGCAGGTGAGGGGGGAGCTGGTGCTGGTGCTGCGGCAGAGGCAGCACCACCACGCTGGGGATGTGTCCCGGGGACGCCCTCAAGGGCAGGTCCGAGATGACAGGGGAGCCTATGGACGCCATGTCCTTGGTGCAAGCGTTAATGAGGTTCTGGTTACGTTCCCACTCGCGGCTGCCCCGGCTGGGCTTGCGGCGCGGCTGCATGGGTGTGGACTCGGGCGTCGGCAGAGCGGTGAGGTCCAGGTGGTGCTGGTCGGCTTTGATGAGCATCTTTCCGTTGGGCGTGAGTCGCCCGTTGTGCATCAAAGGCGTCAGAATGGCCTCGGGTCGGCCGTCTTTGGCCTGCGTCTCAAACAGACCCGTCAGTTTGGTCACGCTGTTCATGGAGCCCCGGCGAGAGTGCAGGTGGTGATTGTCCTTGTCCTTGCGGCCGGGCAGGTCCAAGTCTCGCCGCCGGTGGTCGCAAACGCAGTAAACAATGATGCCGGAAAAGATGGCGCCCATGGCAAACGCCAGGATGACGGCGATGGCCAACAGGGTGACGGGAACCAGCTGGTCGCGACCCTTCTGGTAGCTCTCGCGGATCACGCCTGCAGAGAGAGCATATTCACGCCTTGAAATCCAATTGGAACGTAACAACCCAAAAGTGCAGCATTCTCCTGCTGTACATCAACTCAGACCTCAGATTCAGACTGCAGCACAAACAACTCCTCCAGGCAAAGTGGAACATGCCAATAAATGTCTCATGTCCTTAAAGTCTGACTTGATCGAAAATCTAAAGTGTGCCATTTCTGCTATCCAACAACTATTTACAAAATGCTACTATCACTCCAAAAACAGTTGGGACAAAAAATAACCCAAATTGTCTCAAAAAGGGACCAACCCAACATTTTGGGTTGAATGTAACAGCCCTCCCAAAAGTGTCTATTTTGTACAAAAACATATTACATAAGAAAAATAATTATAATAAACAAAAATAAATATAATGATTGATTCCTTGTGCATTCATTTCCCTCATTGTCAGTCAAAGAAATAGCAAGAAATGGCTACTGCAGCTTTCTGAAGAAAAAAAGGGTTTCGGGTCATTATGTGTAATTGGACTAAACCCCCAAAAGGACAGAAAATGATACTGAATTAAAAACCTAAATAGATTAGCGGTCTCATAACAAACATGCAAATGAAAAATGCTTTATCCTATCGCGAGTAAACACCTTCTGAAATTGCTTTCGGCAGCCATATTTAATATTCCCCTCCTTAAATCCAATCTCAGCGTGTTTTGTTGAGCCTGATTCACATTTAAAATCCACGATAAGAAGAAAAAAGAAAACATCTGCCAAAATGAAAAAGGATATGAATGGGAAGAAAGAAGGCCCAAATGTACCAGAAGCCGTTTTTTTTTCTTCTTCTTGGATGCATGGCTGACATTTCATAAAGCTGCCATCCAATCTGATCAAATTAAGAGAATTCGTTAAGAATAAAGCCGATTAGATGCCAAATCTAACGTGCTGTGACATCACGCACAAGGGGGCCGGTGGAAAACAGGTAGCCGCTCGTCCAACGTGCACACATTGAGCACCGGCGCCAATATTTAAATACATATAATTAAAAATAATTTCACTGTCAGTGACTTTTAATACAGCCCAAAAGCACGAGCCTGCTCTATGAAGTGAACTCAAGTGCAGGCCAGCGTCACAATAGAAGATCTAGCAGGAGGACGATTGTAAACACATCCTTGCCTTGTCTTTTTTACGGGGTGACGATGACGTGCGGCTTGGTCATACTTCACCGGGAGCTTAACTAAACATTTTCGCCAGACAAAACATAGACGCGCCCGGCCGAGGAGATAGCGTGCGCGGCGTTATCTAAGGTGGAGAACAAAGCCGAGCTCGGAGCTAACATCTGCTTTCCATCTCAGTGGCTGATGTTTGAAGACACAAAATGCAACCTCTGCCGAGCTTTCGTTGTGAACTTTGTGAGGAGTCATCTTTTGCAGAGAATATAGAGAAGCCAGATCTCTAGGTTCAAGCGGATACAGTTTCAATCAGTGACCCTAAAGGGACTTGTTTGTGGGGGTGATTTGGGGGTTCAGCACAGCAGTTTTATCAGACCTGACTTTTTTTTTTTTTTTTACTTTAAACTACTTGACACTCCTATTTCTAAATGAAAGATAAATCAAATTTTATTTTTAGTGCTTTTTTATTTTATTTGTAAAATATTTTATTCGTTTATTTTTTTAATACTTTACTTTTTGTGATTTGAAATATTTTTGTAGCTTTTATTTCATTTTTAAAATAATACATTTATTGCTTTCATGTCATTGAATATGTGCTTGTTTTTATTTTGTTATCTTTTCTTTTATTGATTAGTTTTGAATTGAAATATCAAATACTTTCTATTCAGGTTCTTTTCAGAATCGTGACAATATTTCTAGTCAACAAAAGATAATAGCAAATCCTCTCATGTTCTTGAAATGTTTGCTAAATACGACTGGCTTCATCTGCCTTTGTCCCGACATTGAGCCCGACCTTCACTCTCAGCATTTGGAGGTCAGAGGGCAATGAGTCACTCTGGTCAAACACTTAATTGAAGAAGGCCGACAGTGACGCTTTGTTGTGGTCTTGGGGAGGTTAATGCCTTGTTTAACCTCCACTGCATGCCTCTTCCTGCCTGACTTTTTGGGGGGTCTAAAACGAAATGCTTTCATTCTCTGGATCACAGGACATTCGCTCGCACACTTCCTGAGAAAGAAAAACTTTGAAGACCTCCGGCTTTCATTTGACAAATTGTTTCCCGTGATCAAAGAGAAATAACAGACGACTGTTTTAAATGCTGCTCGCTTCCTGGCCTCTTTTTATGAATAGTCAACTTTTTAAACGATAAGCGTGGTTCGGAGAGACAATCTGATTTGTGTTTTTGATTTTAAAATGTGAAAGACTCCATAGATGAGGAATAAACGTTTTGCCTGCCCTCCAGATTCAACATCCCCACATCTCCGGATCATCTGATATGTATTCCTCGCAGTCAAAACAGCCTTGGTTACATGTAAAACGGCGTTTGTGGGTGTCAAACATCTATTGGTACCGCTGCTCCGGCTGACTTGAAGCCACACAACTGCTCTTTGTGTCAACTCTGGGAAAATGCTTCAAGGTGGAGACGCATCACAATGGGTTGACGGGGTTGCCACAAACCTTTTACTTAACATTTCAAACTCAGACATGGCGGGGTATTGATCGTTATCCAGCTGAAAAGTCCGCAGAGCTTGATGCTCTGAAGAAAGAAGCCATTATTTCAAAAAGGCCCATTATTATTGAAATACTGACAGATGTTGCTATTTAAAGCAACGGCGTCAATTAAAATAGTCGCTTAAGGGCCCCCCCATCATATTTCAGCTCTCATGTGGAAGTTATGAATAAAAATGGACAGTGTTTTTATGCCTTTTAGTCTTTTATGTAAGAGCAGCCATGGCAACAACACAAAAACTATTATCCTTCAACAAGCGAGTATGTCGTTCAAATGCTTTTCACGTTGGTATCCTTTCAACTTCTGACATATTGCTACTTTAATGATCCAATTAAAGCTTATGCATACACATTAAGAGGGACTCACAGTAGTGTTGTTATTCCAAATGAAAGACGGCACACTGATGAGATGTTTATATTTAAAGGCCTGATCTTTTAATTGCGCAGCTTCAATTTACTAATGTCCTTTCATGTTTTTCATGACGGTCTGCACTCATCACTTTGTATTAGTGCCTGATGGTGACCCCGTCTTACACGGTGAACTAAAAGAGAGCACAAGCCTGTGTTTGAGGAAGAAGGTGAACAAGAAGCAAAACATACAAACGATAATGCTAGCCGCGACAATTAGCCGGCGTGAAGAGAACAATGAGCTAATCAGGGGAGGAAATTGCTGCTTGCGTCAGTAGAGGAAGTGCGTAACGTCGGCAAAACATCGAGTCCTCTGTTTCTGCTATGAGTCACGACGAGCCGATTATTCACCTGCTGCGCAGCACACGCGCACACACACTGAGCTTTTGAACATTAAAACGCAAGATTGACTAGTGAGCTGTGGCAGACAGCAGCTTCTGTGCTCTTTTTTTTCACTTTGAGAATCTAAATGCATCTAACATGTTTGGAAATGTTCAAACACGTTTGAAGCTGATTTGGACACGACACAAAACAATTCTTAGAAAAAGGTAGAAAAGAAATTGTGTATTAAGCAATTGTGTGCTTTGAATCATTTCAATATGACTATTTTAATAAATAAACATGTTAAATGATGCCTATTTAAGGGACTTTTTTCTATTGTTGTTACTCAGTTATCCAAATTATTTTTTTTAAAATGTGCTCGACTTCATCGAGAGCTGTCCAATAGCGATTCTTTCTTACAATATTCAGTATCTTATTTGCAAAGAATCTGTGGGCTGCCGAGGGTTAGAGTTGCACGTTGGCGTTATTGCGAGCACGGCGCATCACAAGAAGATCTGTCAGCGCTCATTCCTGGCTTCTAACCTTCGAGATTGACATCCGCAGCAGCGATGTCAAAATGCTCCTTCGGCCGGCTTTGGTTGAAGTGAAAAATAACATCTCAATGTGAGCAAGGTCGTAATCTCGCCAACAACTATCAGCAGCCTGCATTTGATATCAAGTCATGACGTTTTATTCAATGCATTAGCGTTCAGTAATCATTTCAATGTGGAGAGATTGTTTACTCAATGAAAGAAATTGTCAATTTGTCAATGCAATGGGCTTGTAATGGCTTTAATTTTTTTTCTTCTAGTATAAGCCTTGTTTGTCGACTTGACTCCTGCTTACGAAAAAAGCATGGACATCTTTTCCTTTCTGAAACTCGCTCTACCTTTTGCGTAATTCTTTTTCCCCTTTGCTTTTCGGCTGTCTTTTTCTTTTACCTCACCTCTCCGTGATTGTCCTTCTTGTTAAATAAATCCTCATCATGCATGTTGCTTTTGCACCACTCTCTTATTTCCCATGTCTCCTGCCCCTGTCGTCTAGCTTGCCTCCCTCTTTCACCCTCGTCTGTCTCCCGCGGATAGCTGCTGTAATGAAGCCATAAATTGGAGCAACACAGTGGCGGCTACAGGTCGGGCTGAGAAAAGTGGACGGGGAGGGGGAGGAGGCTGACAGGAAGAAAAGGGAAGAGAGCCAAAAGGGGAGGGGGGGGGGGGGTCATTTAGACAAGAGAAGAGATATGAGTCTTGTTGGAGAGGAGACAGTCGACCAGGGCAGGAGCAGGAATGAATGAGGAGGGGAGTGGGATTGGGGTATTCATAAATTGGTTGAGGAATCATTTTTAAAAAGGTACAGCCTTGGAACATGCCATCCCTGTTGGATGCAGGGAGGGTCACAGTGGCAGGAGATGGCGAGGTGTTCGGTGGGCGTGGTTTGAGGCGAGAGGGTCGTCGGGGCTTGTTGCGATAGACAGACAGACAGAGAAAGTGCAAATGTACTGTGAAAAAAAAAAGCCACTGAGATACGGTAAGCTCCCCCCCCCCTGACTGAAGCAGCAGATAACGAACGCCGCGCCGCCGGCTTGTTAATACTCCTCACTTTGCGGCGCTTCTTTAATTACTGTAGCGGCTTTGGCCTAATAATAATATTCATTAGGAGATAAGATCCTGCAACGTCTCCGCTGCAAATGGAAAAAACGAGTTGGGGGATTAATTTCTTTAAAGCGCCAAATTATCTTGAAGCGTTCCTGATAGGAACTGATACATTTGACTGGAAAACTTTTTACCATTTACATTGTTCTACACTCACATTAGGGGGACAATTCAGTTTGTGCCAGCCAATCATGAGTCACGTACCGAAAAACAGCCATCCACATTGTAAACAATCTAGAAACTTAACGTGTGCGTTATGCGGGAAGAAGATGCAGTGCATGTAGAAAACCGCTGAGGAGAATGTGAAGCTCCTCACAGATTGGAAGCCAGAACCTTACAACTACGACGCAGAGTAAATATTAATTGTACCTCTAAATCCTAAAATGGGATCATGTTAACAGAGCTGATATTGAAACACTGAATGTGCTGCTCTTGCGCAATGTAATGAGATTCATGACAATAAACGCTCACACACCTCAGCAAATTACCAGCGCAATAATATACATGGTAAATAGCTAGAAAGTTTATTGATCCAGAAGGAAATTGTGCTGCACCTATTAGCGTCTTTTAAATTATTCTACCCTGTAGCAATACTTAGAACTTGCTGTTTGTACTTGGTTGGTGGTACAAATCAGTGCTGGAGAAGTTTGCATGTTCTCCCTGTGCCTGTGTGGCTCTGGCTTCCTGCCAAATTCCAAAATCTTTGGATGTTGAATGGCTGTTTTTACTGACACAAATTGACTCATTTGACATCCATTTTAGTCCAAATTACTAAAGTCACCCAGTCAATCTCAGATCTCTCAAGCTGTACCTAATATAATGGCTAGTGTCATGTTTTCCTTATTTCTCCTGCAGCAGCCTGGTTGATGTCTCTTTTTTTTTTCCCCAACACATTGAAAAGTTTCTCGCTTCGACAGGAGTTTTTCAGAGAGAGTTGGCTGAAGTTTTTCACAGTACAGCTGTTAGCTGAAGGGCAACAGGAAAGAAGAGAAGACAGGATGGGCAGGGCGGGAAATGAACGCCGTAGACTGCGGTGCTCGATTTGCCATGCTGAGATGCGTTAAGCTGCACTCAGGCAAATCTGTGCGTAATACCATCAAAGCTGGAAAAAAAAAGTCAAATACGTATAAATAGCTGAAAAACTAACAGCAACAAAAGATGTGACTTGAAGCCATGCAAACATATCCAGCATTGCTCACAGAAAAGCAACTCAAACAAAGATCACTGCAGCTGAGTCGTACAGAGAAATGAAATATTCAAGAGCTGGAATAAAACAGAGCAAAAAAAAAAAAAGTGCCATATCAAATAAGAATAAAGAATGAATCATATAAGAAGCTTGTTTGGAAAGGTGAGGAGGCCTGGGTGTCATTACCTGAGAATGCTGAACTGGAGCCAACCCAAAGTTATACCCCACCCCCATTTAACTAATTCACTGCCATCGACGGCTATGGACGTCAATACCCACGCTGGCAGTGAATGAGCTCATCATCATATGTGTGTGACTCTTAAAGGCACAGCTCCAGTGACACACCTGCTCAGGTAATGACAACACGATGTGCTGAACGGATGCTGTCTGGCTTCCGTTCGCTGCTTCCAGCTGACATTTGGCAACTTACGCCCCAATAATACCGATTTATTCATGTGGGATGGCATTTCTATATTTTTCCTAGGTAGGCAACGTCATCATTTGGGACATCCAAGATTGCCATAAATGTCAACCTGTACCCTTCAGAGTCATTTTTAGTCATTTTAGTGTTTGAATCTAATTTAAGAAAAAAAAATAATTAAGTGTAGCACTGTAAACTACATTTTTTTTAATTTCATAAATAATATATTTTTGGGGGTTAACGCTGATAACCTTAAGGACAAACATATTAACCTCACTCACTGCCAGCCAAGCTTCCAGCGAGCCGTCCTTGAGGTGACGCAGCGTCAGGCAGGTTTTTAAGGGCGTTCAATGTCATGTCACCAAGACACAGATGACGCTCCAGCCATCTCCGGCAGGAAATAAATACATCGGCGGCGTAATGGCCTGGATATTACATCTCTTGTGGAACACGAAGAGTCGGGGGATGATAAATCTGATCCCACGGGGCGAACGCGTGACTGTCTCCGTGTGTGCATCCTAATGAGCGTTGAATGTGTTTGTCTACTGTGTTTTTTTTAAGGGTAAAGTCATTTGTCAGCTTGAGACAAAGCGATCTGTACACCTCGTCAGCTGGAAGCAGCCATGAAGCGGTAAATCTCAATTACACGAGCCCCCCGCTCCCCCCCCCCTGCCACAGGTGACAGTGGACCGAGAGCATGTGTTGCGTTCCAAGGCTTACCATCGACTTCGGGCTGAGTCTGAGAGGGTACGGCCATGTAGGGCTCCTCTCCCGTGTCTGAACTCATGGGGGGCACCTTATGCTCCACCATGCGGCCCCGGCCCAGGGGGCCCTCGGCGGCCTCGGGTAGGGCCGGCGTGGGGAGTGACAGGGAGTGATGGTGGTGACGGCGGCCTGCCAGACACAACACAGGTTAACCGGGAGCTCACTTTGCCGAGGGAGGCGACTCACAAAAAGTGCAGAGATATAATAATAATAATAATGATAATAATAATAAACTAATATTAATAATAATAATAACTAGGGAATCTAAGAGGAGAAAAAAATACTCGTCCTAAAATTTCATCTGAAAGCCGAATATGCTGAACTTTTTGTGAAAACTGCGCACCCACGCACATATACGTGCACGCACTCATCAGTGCGATCCCAAAAACATCCAAGGACAGCTGCTTGGCTACAAGAGGCAACAAAGTGATTCCCCCCCGGAGACCCGTGAGCAACTCATTAGTAAATGTGTCTCTCCACATTGTCATGTCCTTCTCTTCATGTCAAAGCTCCACTGGGCCTGTCAGAGTATAATCACATTTCTCCAGCCTCACCGGAGGGTTCGCACCTTTCAGAGGAAGGATGACGACATGCTGACTTTCCTTCTTTGCGGCGCTCCCGTCGAGCAACTTTTCGCCAATCGTTGAGAAGCGCTTCTAACGCTGTCAATGCATACTAGCGCACTTTTTTTCTTCAATATATGGTTCTGTCACTAACTTTTGAGTTCATTTGGAGATGTTGGGGGATTGATTCCCTTCGCTCAAATCCGTTTGTTGATTTTACCATTGCTGCATTTTGCCATATTCAGCAGTGAATGGCATCTGAATATTAATGTTCAATTCTGCTTTGTTGTGCTGAGCTAAATTTAGATTGTTTGGCCTTGACGATGGGATGCGCTCAACCCATTCTCGTTTGCTTGTTTGTAAGCAGAATAATGCACTCATTACTGAGCCAACGGGATTTTGTGGGGGAGGTGGGCCAACGCAAGTTTTTACATGAAATAAAAAAAGACTAGATAGACAGGGATCAATGAATTTGGTGGTGATCTAAATAACATAAAAATCACACTTGCTTTATTTTGTTGATTTATTTTGTTAGGTTGCATATTTTGAAGAACAATAAAATTAAGGTGATGTTGGGCCAACTTTTAATGTGTTTGATATTTTTCTATTTAACCCATTTTATCAGGTGGGAAAGGCTTCTTTCTTTCAGCCTTGGTGGATGTCTACAATCCACAAAATATCACTCTCCATTATTTGTGAGCAAGTAAGAAGCTTTAAAATTGTGAAGATGATATTTTCTTTACATGTTTCTCAACTGCATTTAAGGAAGTAGCTAACTGAAGGTTGACTCTATTCACAAGCGTGAAAAACGTATCGCAAATGTGAGCTTTCTCTGCTGTTGACTTTCAAAGCAAGCTAATCACATTAGCATGTGACGTGCCCACTTAAGCCGTCCTTCTCAATTTGGCAGCGGTCTCGCATACCCCTTAATAGAATGAAGCTTTTGTGTGGCTCAGCTCGCTGATTTTTACCACGGAGGTGACAGCAGTATGTTTCACTATGTGTTTACGCTGGTGTTTAAAGAAGGGGCTGAGTTAGCGGGTGGGATGATCGCAAAGCTGCTGGTAAAACTAGCACACACCCTCTCGACACCATCCAGAGCCTCCTCCTCTTCCTCCTCCGTGTGGCGTGGCAATCATTAAAATGATTTATTTAACTATTGGCCCAAGGCTGAGAGATTAGTGTGACAGGCCTATTTTATAATTCATTCCCTCACCGCCAGGGGAAGTGCAATTCAGGCAGATGACACACATACAGAGAGAGGGGGGGGGGGGGGGGGGGGGTAAACTGCCGAAGGATGCGCACCCTCTCTCTTTTTCACTCGCCACAGATTAAAAGCGAGGCGACCATGTCTACTCCCGAGTAAAGAAGGGAAGAGTGGAGAGGAGGCATTTATTCATCTTCAATGCCATATTAAGCTCCCGCATGGTCACCGAAAGAAGAGGGTGCCGTGTTTGTGTGTTGTAAAGTGCGTGCTTATGTGTTTATGGGCATCGATTTATTTTCCGTGACCGTGGACCTCCAGCATCAGGGGAGATCACAGTGGGGGTGCAGCCGCATGATGGGGCGCGAGTGCTGCATTTATTTGAATGGATATTATAATATTTAGATTAATCAATATGTAATTTCGACCTTCAAAAAGTTTATTTTTTATTGTGAAAGTAATATCTCGAGAGGAGTTTGCTCGAAAAGTGCATTTGTTTTGCATGTCTGTTTGATAAGCTGACTTTTCATCTAATCAGAGCTACTCCACGCCGTGTTTCCTCCTCTGTTGACGCCTGTCGTGTTCCTCAAGCGCTGCATTTGTTAACCATCAAGGCCTTTAACCACCAACAAGCAGATCCATCCAATTAGCGCTGCAAAGGTCAGGGCTAATCGATGCAATTGTAGAGGGGATAGAGAGGAGAGGGAGGGGGTGTTAACATCCAGGATGACAGGATCTAATCGAGCTAATCAAATCAGAATTATGATTAAAGATGTTCCTATTTCTAATTCTTTTAGCGGGGCCACGGGGTGGGGGTGGGGGGGCGTACGAGGAGGAGGGGGGGGGGGGGATGCCACGGGTTGTGGTTGGGGTGAAATGGACCGGTCATGATGGAGTGTTTCATTACCTTTATAACTGGAAGGAATGTCTATCAAAAAGAAGGAACGACATAAATGTAATTAAACACACGGCCGTTAATAACCCGTCTTTACAGGTGGGAGGAGTTTTTATTTCCTTGAGAGGGAATAAGTCATCAAGGAGATGAAGAGGTGTGGCCGGACTTAAACGGCGCACGAGATAAAATGTGGCTCTCGTTCATTTGAGTGCCTTTTTACGGTAAATGTGGGTACTTACCATTCAGTGCCACGAAGGTATCTGAAAGTAGAAGGGAAAATAAGAAAAAGTATGTTATTGCGGGTCCTAAAGATGCTTTTGCAACACTGATGCTAGTCATTTACTCATGTGTTGTTTTTTAGACTTTTAGCATTAAATTGTATACGCTCACGAGAGAACGACCTGAGTGTTAAAAAAAGAAAGCTTGAGCTGTACCGCTTTAAAATTACACCAAAATACCTTCTCTTTTTTTTTTTGCCATCGTGTCCACCATGTTTGTGGAGTGTTTTGTGGTGAGACATTATTTTAGAAGCGTGTGCTGCGGCTAACAAAGTTGCTGAAATCCAGTGAGTCTTTTTTTTTTTTTATTGGAAAAATGCCCAGCTATGAACCTAATCTAGTCTTTAACTCTGTGGATGAATTCTGACTGAAGTCTTAACAAGAACACGTAGAAATAACAAATGTATCATGGCTGTGAATTCAAGCTAACCAGGAAAGGGAAATGTCGAGTATACAATGTGTGATTCCTCCCCTCTTGTTTGAGGCTGGCTAATTGGGTTGAGAGTTCTGTGCCCCGTTTTTGTGCGCATACACAAGCAAAATCCTTTTCCTACTGTGGCACTGAATGTTTGTGTGACATTGCGCAAGAAGGAAGACAGTCTTGGCGCCACAGGGCACAGAACTCGACTGACCGAGGGGAGTAAAAATGCCGGGGTGAGTCGGCGGGAGGAGCGGAGTGGAGTGTGGGACGAGAGAGAATAAGGCAGATGGATGGAAGATGCTGAAAGAGAGGATTGTGAGGGCGGAACAGATGGGGGGAGGGAAAAAGGTGACGGCAGCAAAGACGGAAACAGAGGATAGAGGGTGAGTTAGCACACAGTGCGTGCGTGCGTGTGTATTATGGGATGGTTAAGGTCGTGAAAAAGGAAAGATGTGAGAGAGCGAAAAAGGGCCTGCTTACTTTGGCAGTCTCCCAGGCCATCTGTGTTACCATGCTCCACGTCCTGCTCAAAGGCGGATCTGCGGGGAACAGAGACATCATGGTCAGCAGTGGGAAGCAGGCCAAGAGCCGGTGCGATCCGAGTCACATCGCATCGGGAAAACAACAACAAATCATCCCTCCAACGCGGCGGATTTCTAAGAATTCTTCGGCAAAAGCGGCAGGAGGGCTTTGACTGGAAGGCCATCAAAGAACACCTAGCAGGCACCCTGAAGGTCTCAAGACAAGGGTTACCATGAAGGAAACATGGATGCGAAAGAAAATAAATCCATAATTGGCAATCTGGGGGTAGCAACTGAATTGCTCATGACAAAAATTCTACTGCAAAATGAAATGGGTTGAGGAAATACCTGAACTACAAAGCACTAAGCGGAAATGACACCAAGCCATTCTGTAAATTCTAGTATCTAGGGATGATGGAATTTCCAGGGTGGAGTAGTTTGCTAGCTAACTAACGGATCACTAGTGGTAGGAATGGGCTTAGTAATAATTGCACTTAGTAACTTAAAATGACACCAGATAACGTTTGAGTTGTCAAACGTCTAAGTGCGACTCAGGTCAACCTTATATTCACGCAGAAAAAGTGAAATGGTAAAAAACTGTTTAACGCTAGCTAGCGCTCCCGAATAAAGTTCTGCAGACCTTTTTACTAGCTTTCTGCAACTAAAGGTGCCACTGACTCCTAAGTTTTGTTCTGTTAAGATACTTCTAATTTTACCCAAGTGTAGATTTCAACTATTTTATTTTCTCTTCTTCATCCACAATGTGTTCAGATATGAGGCCCATGCAATCACACGGGCCAAGGGCAGTGCACTGAGGTGTAGCCGAGCCCTGAGTGCCATCACATGACACACAAGGGGTGGCGTGGGGAGGTTTTGGAGATGCTATTTTCTGCTGCAATCTGCACAGAGACCTGTTTTCAGGCTGAAAGACCACCAAGTAGGCAGGAGATCTGTGAAACAGAGCGGACCAACTGTCAAGCAGGATCATAGTCACGCATGACAGCTTCTCACAATCCTCCTCCTGCCGCCCATCTTCCTCACTCGCCCCATGCTTACAATTACTGCATGAAGATCCGCCTGCTGCACCCCCAATCCCGCAACCAACGTTAAAACTTGCAAGGAAAAAGTATGAAGAGGTTCACGGAGAATAACAAACAGACTTTCACCATCACTGTCAAGTCGTGGAAATTTCTATTGGGCCTTTCAAACCACAACAATATTTCAGTCACCAGCAGCATTTCTCAACTTGAGAGCCTTGCCAGCAGTTTTTAAGCACCAGATTTCCTCACGGTTGCTGCAAACCCTGCCCCCCATCTAAGCATCTGTGCCAAATGGTGTTTTCTTAAGCGTTGTTATTGGACAGCAGTGCTGTTTTTACAGACACTGGTGAGGCCACTTGTTGCTAGGCAAAATTTATTGGACGCTTTCATAAGATCACTGTTACCCTAAAAAACACAACAAAACATAAGTTGGTATCGCTAAAGGTTTTTTTCGACCTAAAAACCAACAAAATGACTTTTTATTGTGTTTTTGCATAAAAGATAATTAATGCATTGAGATAGTGGTTGATGCATTAATCATAATATGCATCGAGTTTATGTAGAGCTTTTCAAAATCGTCATAGACATTGAACAAAAAAATACTGTCACATATTCCATCAAGACTTATGCAGGACAGTATGACACCGGTGCCGTCTTATGTTAAAATAAACAATAGCATAGTTGCACAGCTGCTTGTTGCTATGCAGAATTTGTGGGCCCTTAACGCTCACTTTGTTGTTTCCTCAACAACTTGGGGCGGAGAAGTTTTCTCTCCCACACAGCCACGAAAGGACATGCTGGTGGTGGGAACATAGTCGACCTACACTAAATAACTCCCAAAACATACATATTAAGGATTGGGATTTTATTTATTGACATTAATTTTAGACTGGAATCACGACTCATTCAGATTTTTTTTTTAATGTACAGCAAGTTATTATTATGAATTAACACGGCACCCACGATGCTCACTACTCAATGCGTTTGCTCTTTAAACAGTGAAAGCTGGCCAGTGGCGTCATGCTGGAGAAACCTCTCGAGGGTGAGAGAACAGAATGTGATGACACCTGTATACAGCAAAGACTGCTTGTTGGTGTTGGGGGTCTCTTTTGTGTGCATCAGACAAGCAACGTATTCACACCGGAGGCTGAAGTCTTGCAGGCTGACATTTTTCAGCAAGGAGCTGAAAGATGTTTGTGCCTTTGAGAAAAGCCGGGACAATGCAACTGAGTTTCACATGTCCAGTTCTTCCAACAAGTGTCCCCATAATGTTTTGAAGACATCGAAAACTGCTGGGGGCAGAGCTGCGGGTTTCTAGCGTGACGCAAAAGAGCCTGCCGTCAAAGCATTTGATGAGGTAGAAAGTATTGCAGCAGCTTTTCATTGATGTTTCATCACCTGCCCTTTTTTCCCTTTTTTCCGCCTGGAAAATAGCAACATTGTCTTTTCACAGCTGACTGGAAATAATAGACATATTCACTGGCGGAGCTAGAGGGGGAGCCGTGGGGGCATTCTCCCCCTACTGATATACGCCAGGCCAGATAATTGACTTTGGGGTATTTTACGATTTTTCTGGGAATCTTTTTCAACATTTCCACACCTTCCCCATAGGGGACATATAATGAATCTTCATCAAAAAATGTTTTAGTTGTTTTGCAGAGCATCTGAGATATACGTGCCCCGCCCAAGGAAAAAAAAACCTAGCCCCCCCCCCCCCGAGGAACTCGGCCATATTGTTTGCGCTATTACTGGCCCAGCGTCGGCTCCTTCAATCACAGCTTTACGCCGGCAAGGCAAAATAATAACAGGATGGGTGTGACTTTTTGTGTGTGCGCTTTTGGTAGCATTGGCACACCAGGCTAATCATTTTCCAGCACAGGGATCACATTCATTCAATGTCAAATAGCCAATGGAGCGCCGATCCTTTTGTTGTGACTTCATGTGTAAAAAGTTTTTCCCACCACAAAGCTTCAATCCGCTGTTTGCTCAGAGAGTATAATGGGGCTCTGTGTCCCAGCTACCACCACAAAATTACAGTGAGCGTGACCATCAAGTGTTGCTCAGGCTATGCAGCCAGCCTTTGGCCGGGCGGCGTACAGCACTTTCCTTCCATTGGGCCCTCCAATAGCCTTTGCAGCTGAGGGAAATTGCACTTACACACCATAAAATTAGAAATCTCGCAGACACGTCAAGACCAAAGATGAAGGCTACCAGGCATTACAAAGAAGGTGGAACGTTGGATTGGAAATCTTGTAAAACGCTTGTATGGCCTTTCAATACAGCAAGGATTGCATTCAAATTCACTGGAGCAAAATACTTGTTAAACCCAAATTGGAAGTAAAGGAAGCTGACGGCCCAAGTATTCATTCCAACTATAACTTTCTATCTCACATTAATTTTAAATGATTTCCATCCATCTATTACATGCACCACTTGCGAGGAATTGGAGCAAATCCCAGCTGGCACTGGGCCGAGAGATGGAGTTAACCCGGGGCAGATCAATTTTCTAAAATCTTCAAACGACTTTTGTTGCAAGTCTACTGAATAATTTATGAATACAAAACAGTTATGATACACCCATCAATTTTAATAAGGTCAGAATTGTTTCAGGAATCGGAGAATTTACTCACGAGAGTTGAAGTGGACGACTGATTTAATGACCTGGGCAAAACCTTAAAGGGGAAGTCAAGTCCAAATTTTCCCGTATTAGTCTTAACAAAACATTCTGGTTCATATTGCATTTGTGGAGTAAGAATTAAGGGTAAAATCCCACCAGTTTTGATCCAGTTCAGGGAGGCGGCCATTTTGCTCCCCACTGTCAACAGTTGCTCAGAGCTCAAGTAACAATCAACCAATCACGACTGAGGGCTCACCTATTTTCAGAATTTGGTCATGTAAGGTTGTCGCAAGCTTTTGCCAACATGAACCCTTGGTCTCTCTCATCTGTAGCTTATTAAATAGCCACTTACTTGCTGTCAATCACTTGTCTGCATGCTCCTTCCGACACCCAACCACAGTAAGGGTCCCTGGAGGCGATACAGGACCTGGGTGACACACAAAAGACGTTCATCTCTGCAGTACCAGAAAGACTAGCATAGCTAGTTTTTTGGGGGGGGCTTTCATATGTGGGGGATTCCTTGTGCTGTCACGGCTATGAAACGCACTTCTTGCATCTTCCGTGTC
The DNA here is from genome assembly GCF_024217435.2 of Syngnathus scovelli. Taxonomy (NCBI): domain Eukaryota; kingdom Metazoa; phylum Chordata; class Actinopteri; order Syngnathiformes; family Syngnathidae; genus Syngnathus; species Syngnathus scovelli. The sequence continues at coordinate 19,999,416 of NC_090849.1, forward strand.
TTTCGCAGCGAGACAGAGGCACTTTAACCACACAGGAAGTGAACGCCACCCACAGGGCGTGACCCTTGGCGTCCATCTGAATGCCGACGATGCGCTTGTCTTCCATGCCGTCTATATTGCACCTGCAGGAAAGACGACAAACAGCAGACGTAGAGATGAGCAGAGCCTATCGATAAAAAATACAGTCAGATATTAGAGGAACTGATCAGCATTGTGTCATCTCCTCTCGTAGTCAGCAGTTTGCTGCAAGTAGCTCACTGTAGCCTTAAAGCTTCCACTGACTGCAATAAAACCTACATTGCATTTCTAAGGGCCCAAGAGTCCCTGTTGAAAATCTCTGCAATGGAGTATCGGTACTCCATGATTCTTAGTCAAGTGACAAGTTTGTTGCTAAGTAACCAAACAAAATTGAATTGCTCATTTATGAAATAAAAAAGTGGGTGCGATTACGACGAGGCAGAGGTCGATGAGCTCATGCTGGAATGAAGAGAAGTGATATAGATACAACAGATGGTGAGCAGCACTTGAGTGTAAAAGCCACAACACAATCCCCCGCCATCCATTTCCTTTGTCCGCCCAGCCCCAAAGGGGCGCACTGTAATCCCGTTGGGCGTACCCGGCATCTTTCGTTCTATCCCTTCTCTCCATCCTTTCCTCTCCCCATCCCGGGATTAACCCCTCCCCCCCTGCAGTGTTTGGTGCCGCATTAACATTCTCAATTAGAGCTTAGAGTCCATCTACACTGGGTAATGCTCGGCAATCGGGCGCGTGCTGATCCAGCTAACGCCAGCCAGAGGGTAGAATGCGGGCAAAGTCACTGTACTCGAGTGATGCCAGATGGCCGACGGCCCGCCGCTGCTCGACTAGCTGGGGAACGGCGTGGCGAGTGAAAGAGGGCCGTGCAGGAAGGAGACATAGGGGGGAGAGAGGGAAGGAGGCAGAGCTTTGCCCTTCATCCCCTCCATAAGGCACGTCACATGGCCGCAGTATGTTGGGAAACAAACAGCGGCGACCTTGAAAGCTGCCCCTGTCAAGTCCGGGCAAGTCCTCCCCCCCCCAGTCTCAGCTGTCTAATACCACGTCTGCACGAACATGGCTATTTTGAAAAGCATATATTTTTCGATGCAATGTGGACTGATGTCTAGAGTACGTGCAGACTCAGCTTGAGATCACTGAAGTGCCTCGGGGGAGAGCATTTAGCCTTTCACCTTATATCGCTGGGCTACATAGATGAACAAACGTTTTGCAGTAAAACAACATTTTTGGACCAGTTTAGCAAAATGTTCTATTTTTTTAAAATCTTTCACTTTAACTTATAGGTACTTAGACCAAGAAAATTCAAGCCAAAGTAAAATGCTTTTCAGAGCTGGACTAATGTTTATATTGAGGAATTTTCTGCCGTTACAGTCTGCTAGCATTGGGACCAAAAAGGCCAGCGACCCAGCAGAAGTGTGTTTTCTAAGCAGTTGGTAGCTACTTTGTAATGCTTACCATAACTTTGCTGGCAAGTCATGATTTTCCATCCAATATTTCGCCTTGGTGGAAGTCTCTGTCCTACTGCTGTACTACCTTTTCCAGCCATTGCTTTCTTCACTATGTTGATTGGCTAAAATGTTCTTTTTCATTTGCCAGACTATAACTATGTGGACTGTTGTGATTGCATTTCTCAAAACGTTTAAAAATAGCAGTTTAAAAGGAGTCTATTCTTTCCATGACCTCTGTGATCATCAACACTGTTATTTCGACCCCCACTCTGTTGGTAATGCTGCTCATTCAACCTCATCCATTCCCCGACCACCAAACATTTGCCTTGGCAGGGTCCAAAATGCGGCTGGAGTTCATTTTGACATGCCAAATTCACAATGACTCTTCACTCGGCAGCCGTACTCAGCACGCACGCGAACTGGCAGCCTTGTCGTGTATTACACGAGCTCACCGGGCTGGCTCTGAAGACAAACACGGACCTCATGTGAGCTCCTGCATGTGTGTTTCCTTTAATCAGCCACGAGTTTTGGAGGAGCTGGGCTCTGCTGCTGCGGTCGCCGGCCGCAGAACTACGTTATCCAGAGCCTCGGGCTTGATGTCTTTAATTTAGGATCCGCGGTTGGGTAGAGTGTAACCTGATAAAAACTCTTTTTCAAATGATAGAGCAGCCATCTGCTTGTTTGGCTCGACTGCAGAAGTTGGGTCGGGGGTGGGGGGAGTAGGAGATCAGGGATGCTTGTGTATGGAATAGATATGAACATCCGTGCGTTTGCCAAAATTGCATAATGTCTTAATATCTTGGCAACTGTAGAAATACACAGAAAGGAAACGTACTTGTCGGGATTGTAGACGTTGAGTTCCTCCAGGAACAAGCTGTCGTTCAGGAAGCCGTTGTTCATCTTTGCGAGGAACTTGAGGATAATGCCTTTCTCAGATCCCAGGAAGACCACGGTGTGGTTCTTATGGGGGCCCGCTTCGCTGTCCACCACAATGCGGGTCAAGCGATAGCTGAAACACAAAATACTGACAGTTCACACTCTCTGGTGTCTCTTTATTCATACTTGGTCGGGACGTTCAGTGTGCCGCGAGCTTAGATAAAAAAAACACACAAAAACAACAGATGGCAATGAAGAGCATCATCGGGAATCAAAAAAAAAAAAATGCAGGTTTCCACCGCTCACCTCTTTCTTCTAGACCACTTTCAGCGGGATGTTTGTGGTTAATTTATCGCAATCAAAATGAAAGCATGCAATATTGCACAAAGATCACAAGATCAATCAGCGTGCCTTTCATCAGGCAGCTCAGAAGTCCAAAGCGGGCTTGTTCACAGCAGGGCCCGAATACTCTTGTTGATTGATTTCGTTTATAAAAAAAAAAATGCATGTCCACTGACTCTTGCAAGGAGAAAGTAAGATACACGATAAAGTAATCATACCCACTGTGCACGCCTATAAGTTGTTAAATCATGCCAAAAATCCAAGATGGAAAATTAATTTGAGGCTAAATGAACATTAACATCACATCATCGGTGACATCCTCTTAACCTTGACGTCTACGCATTTGGTCTAAACATCTCCTAAACGGCTTGAAGCTCCTAATCACATCAATAATAACAGTAGTCTGAAGAGCAAATATGGTTTCGACGTATTCAAGGATCTGCTGGGAGCTGAGGCCGGCGTTGGTGGGATTTGATTAGAGAGAAAGAACGCCGTCTCAAGGACGGATGAAGGATGTCGTGTTGTGCCTGACGACTCCTTGTTGTATCTTCTCATTTTTGATTCATTGTGCTCAACCGGCTGAGGCTTCAGGACTCCAGTAGTGGATTCCAGTGTGTCTCACATGTCTCACATGACTCTTTTGTCATAAAACCAGAATTCTACAGACACTGACAGCTCTCATGAAAGACCTAGCTCTGCTCTCTCCACATGCTTCAACGACACTTATTTTTTTCATCTTACATAAGGCTTTTAACCGCTGGCTCTAACTCGCATTCTCGGCGTAGCGTCGTTTCTAATGAAATAAAACAGTTATTATGTAAAACCAAAGAATGATGTGCGTTTTCATCACAGTGGGTTGATGAAAAGAGGCTGACAGTTCTAACCTTGATGATAAGTGTTCGGATTCTAAACTGAGCCACGGTATGTAGGTCAGACCGCTGCAAGATGTGCGATGAGGATGAGGAAAACTTGCGAAAAGCCAGGAAGAATTCTTTATGGGGCTCATATGCTTTGTGCTCCTATCACCGGTGAGGCTTGTCAAAGGCCAAGCACTTAAGCAATTCAATTAGAATATTAATAAAAATGTTGGGATTGTATTATGTACTGCTGATAAAATATAGAGTATAAAAAAAAAAAAAACTCATCAAGCATGTGTTGTCTTTGGAGAGATTCAAATATACCAATGTCTTTAGATTTGGACAGTAATTTACACATTTTAAGAGTATTGCATATATAATCCAGTTCAGTTGTTATATAAGGTATATAGAGAAACAGAAGTATGGAGTCCTGTCCACAAAAATGAAAAGAATTGGTTCTTTTAGGTAATACTGACTTTGGGAAATTCTCTCGACAAACATTGTTAAAAACAAAAACAGAAGGGCAATTAGACTAACCAAAGATTTGAAGACAAACTACCCAAAGATCTGAAGACCTCTAGCTATCTAGCTAGTAGCTAGCTATCTTGCTACCTATCCATTCCGAAGTTACCTGAGTCAAAACAGTTGTACATTTGAACCTAATTTGACTTACCACAAAGGAAACACAGATCACTGACTGTCTTTATTACACTACCCAGAGATCTTGTGGGGGAACAAGAGAACGGTGCAGCTCATAACATTGAAAACAGGTCACCAGCTGGTCCATAGTGTTAGTGGTGCTGCATTTTAATGACTCGGATCTCAGAGTAGCACTTGAGCTAATTATTGCGCCGCTCCAAAGAGGTTCAGATGACAACGTGCTTCGGAGTGCGTAATACTTACCGAACCATGGTTTTGAGGAACCAGGGCCGGTTGGCGATGGAGGGCACGGCCTCATCCATCAGGGGATGCATCTTGATAAAGTTAAGCGTGTCATCGGGGAACTCATTGGAGACCTTGTACCTCTCCATAGATGGACTGCCGGCGCAGCTGCCAGGCCTGCAAATGGGATGAAAAAAATGATTAGATTTTTTTTTAGACAACGAACGTCATCGGAGTAGTTTTCAACAAACAGACTTAGACAGATACAGGTCTTGTAATGAAACTAAATTGACTGCGTGGTTGTAGCTTATGTGTGAGAGGCTTTGAGGACAGGTGGTGTCCAATTCTCTTTGGTTACAGGCTCAAGTGACAAACCATCTATCTGATATCGTTACGCTGGGAAGGTGAGATGGCTGTAAAAGAGAAGCCGCTTTTGATAGCACTTCCCCTTTGCAGGCATCTCACCTTCGAGAGCCTGTAAAACATTTTTTACAGCAAAGTCTTTGATATGATGCCACGCCATAAAATCCACACCCGCTCTCAGAACTCTCAGCCAGCTGGCTACCGGACGTAGTATGAGGTGGCAAACACGCAAGGGCCAGGCACCCACTTACGGACTTAAGCATGTGAACTCCAAGTTGAGGTGTTTAGGTTGCATAGGTCAGATGGTTAAGTTTGCGTGTCATGGCCTGTCTAGACATTCATGTCAAGTTAGGCTGCTAAATGGACATCTGTTGACTGCGCCAGTGAATCACCAAATATGTTGCTGGTTTCAAGCAATTTATTCAACAAGTGTGTTAAAAATCCAAGATAATTACTCCACGTTTGCAGAGAAAGTTCCAAAAATATGACATGCTAATGTATTTTATTTTATTCAAAGCTAGCTTGCGTTATACAGAGAAAAATAGCCACAGCTAATTGTTGCTAGGCAGATCTAGTGGAGTAAAATAAGTGGCCCGGTTTAAGGCCAACAATTTTGTTTGAATGTAACGTTATGCTCACTGAGTTGTTTCTTGGCAACTTAGGGCAGGGGGTTCAGCTGTCCCACACAGACATGAAAGGACATTGCGAGACAGCGGGAACATAGCCAGACCAAGTCAAAGACGGATCGTAGTCTCCAGAAATATCACTTGATGAAAAAAACATTTGAAGGGTTCAAAAGCAGACATCTGAGATGTCACAATTAAGGGGCTAAATTGGGGGTGGGGGGGACAAACGTTTTTTTTTTGTTTTTTTTAAAGACAACTTTGATGTAATTTCATCGCAAAACCAGACAAATGCTAACATTTGAGTGGACGACAACCACAGCTTTCTCAAAGTCGCTAATAGTGCAGCGTTTGTATAAAGACGGTGGCTGTTACAGCTTCATTTATGTGCGCAGACATATGGGAAGCAGAACGGAAACACACTTTTTTCGTACGAGAAGTGTGTAAATGGTTCGGAAGGGAGGCTAACACATGGAAGAGCAGTCTGCCGCGGGGCCGGACCCGTGGGTGCCCATGAACCCGCCGCCGTCTGTTTGCCGTCACATAAAAGGGTCCAGAGGATGAAAATGAAATAAATCACCGCAAAAACAACCGCCTGGCTGTCTGATTTTTATTTGACCTGAGGGGAAGAGAGGGTTAGCTCACACCTACGCTCAATTGCACAATAAGACGCTCTCCGCCGAGGAACTGCCTTTGGAGTCGTACTCGAGCGCAAGGAAACGCACTGCGTGGAAGCGATGACTTTAACCTTGGTCTTTGTAGTGAATCTGTTCATTTTTGTGAAGAAAAGTGGAGTAGCTCTTTGCCGGCTAATTAGCGAGAAGGAGATTGATTAGGCTTGAGTGATTGTGGAATTAGGCGGCCATCTGTAAAACGATCTCATGCTTCATTTGTCGACGCTGAGCTCCTCTTTGATGGGGGTCGCATAATACTGTACACGCAAAGACCCACTTAAAATGACTTAATTGTGTGACATTAACAGAGAATGTTAGTTTGCGTTGATAAAAAAAAAAAATTGCACACTTTTACGCTTGGTAGATGTTATAGTGACAGAATTGTGCGTGTGCATGTGAGTGTGTGTCAGCGCACTGATTAATTAGCTTCGGTTTTACCTTGGTTTGGGAACCCTCTCTTCGGGAAAAGGCGTCCAGGTGGAGTCTGGGGATTTTTGCTCTTTGAAGCGCCCGGTGAACGCGTTGGCCACCTCCGCCATGTCATAGGCGCATACGGCCGAGCCTGGAATGCTGCCACCGCACAAACGCAACACAAAAGCACTGATGAATAAACACATCAAAGATCCACCTCACCGAGGCGCAGAAAAAAAATCCCCAGAGAGAGCTGGCTCGGGCTGCACGAATTTGAATGTCAGTGTTGACAAGTCACTGCCGAAATGCCGTGCAGTATGCAAGCTTTATAAATATGTATTAAAAATGCAGCATGTCAAGCTGAACCAAGCATTCACTCAAAGCGTATTTTAAACCACATAATTGTACTGCTTATAAATAAAGACCCAAAGATGGCACATTTGTATGTTGTATTTTGTCACTGTGTGTAGGGAGCTTATCATTAACAGCTTGATCCTACTACTTATTGGTTTTCAAGTCCATCAAACCTCATCAATGAGTCATCACAGGCCCCACGGAGCGACCCATTGGATCTAGACCAAATACCATGCACTTTCCGACTCGAGAGTCACTGGAGGTCTGTTTATTTCTCAAGCTTACCGCCACGAGCCAACACAAAAAAATGAATTTAGTAGGATATTCAACACAATATAATTATTGCAACATGCCTCCAGAATAAAATGATCATTTCAGCCTATACTGTTGTATCAATGACTCACTGTAGCACTTCAGGTCCATGGGGGTACAAATACTTGAGTGACCACCGGCAAACCACACCAAGCAGTTACCTCAATTAAGTAATGCGCACATGGCTCATCGGTGAAAGCTTATGTTTCCGATTACTGTCTGATTTACTGAACGTGCGCTATATTTAGCAGCGTGCTATTAAATATGGAAGCTTAGCGACAACCCAAGCCTGCCAAGTCCTATGAGGACACCATGACTCGATCTCTCCGAAAGCCTCGAGGGCATCGGCGTTCATCAGGAGCCCACTGTGATGGACGACAGATTATTTTATTATTGCTATTCACTTAACGGGCGGGAGGGGAAACAACGGTCTTGTGATGGCAGCTGTCTAGCTGGAATCAATGCATAGCACTTTGCTGAGTCACTTTTGCTATTTTTTTAACAGACTTTCTTTCATGATGGAGCGTGTGTTGGAATGATCGGGCTGGATTTTCGGGTTGTTGCCTCATGGCTAAAGTTCGTCGTGAAGACAAAATCCCGGACAAGGGCAGTATTATAGAAAGATTGGATTAGCTAGTTACAAGCTGCTAGTAAATTACCACCATTGTTGTCTGCATTGGATATGTTTGACTGTCAAGTGTCTGCTTTTAAGCAGTTTGCAACTTTTTATGTGGTTTTTTTTTTTAATTTTATTAATTCAGGTACTTTTAAGCAATGTGAACATCACATGAGCTGTGATTGGTTGGCTCCTGAATTCATTTTCAGTCAACAAATGACACAACACATTTTTAAATGTGTTAATTGTACAAGAAAAATAATGAAATGATCAAATATAGACAAAGTCTGAACGTTTTATTGCTGAAAATGGCTAATTTAGCGTTCCTTTAAACTCTTCCCACCTAGATTATGACAGATTTATCGCTTTGCTTTTCCGTAAATGACGTGATGCTGACAGATGTTCATTAAATGACAAGAAACAATCTGCTGGCTTTAGTCTAAATATGTTCCCTCTAATTTCCCACCATTACTGACAAATGGAAATGCACAAATGAAACCTTGCACTTATAGAAATATTCAGAGGCGCCGCTTGATTGAGTTTAAACGTCCATTAAGCACGCTCAATTGCAGTGTCACAAGCAATTGTCTTATCGGCTAAAAAAAAAAAAAAAGAGCCACAATATGGAGAATAATATGCGTGAGCCCTATGGCTCGATGGTAATTTTCAATTTAGATGCTGCCTTTGAATATAAAGGCCATGCTGAATACAAATTGTGCAAAATAAAAAGAGGTTAAGCACCTGCTCGTCAAAAGGGCAGGGAGACTGTTTTGATTGGAGATGTAAATGTTGACCCAGTGGATTGCCACAAGGCGACGCGCACACACACACACACACACACACACACTTTAGATTTCGTAAAGGTCGCCCTATCACCGTGTGGAGGAGCTGTTGTTTTGATAATTGGGTTAATGAATACAAAGTCATTCTTGATGCACACATCCAAAAATGTGTGTTTGAGCTTTGAAAAAATTACGGTATATGTTGGGAGTAATAACAGAATCTGTACCAGGACCCAAAAGGTTTTACCTGTTGTACGGCGTAGAGAAGGTGGCCATCACAACATCCCTCCCGTTAATGTGAATGACGTCAGTCACCGCCTGGAGGATGTTGAAGTAGAAATGAGAGTCGCCGGGAATGGAGCAGTTCAGGCGGGATTTGAGGAATGATGTCCATTGCTTCTCCAAAACGCGGGGTGAACCACCTCTGTCATTCTTGCAAACCCTCGCCACCCGAGGAAACACCACCTGGGCCCAACATTAATGGAGAAGAAAACGTTAGCCGCTTGTACAGTATTTGTTCATGAATACATCACAAACAATCAGGAAATGTCTAATAAGTGCATGTTGTCGTTATGCTAGCAGAGTTAGCTTGTTGCTTGTTTGGGATAAAGCGCTTATTTAAGCTGCTTTTTGCCAGCTATTCATTGTATCCAACAGATATTTCGATGTTTGTTCACCGCTATGGCGACTTAATTTGAGATTATTCATAAGGTGCGGTTAGCATGTTGTCAGATGCTAGCATGTTGCTATATAAAAGATATTAAAAGCAGGATGTTCCTCATCTTAATTTCAGATGGTAAGAGATACTTTAATATACAATGCATGTACTACTTTTCAATACATTAACATTTGGATTACGTACCTTAAATATTTCAACAGCATTAAATAAAGATGCGGTACTCTAAATACATGTAGCAACAGACGATAGAAAATGGCTGGCTTTAGTCGAAGCCAGAACTTTAATTAAGACGCTGCCACAAGAGGCCTAATTAAACTATATTCACAGTGCACTTGAATGCAATCAATTTAACCATGACCTGAAAACACTACTTCGACTAACAGTGTGAACGAGTATGAACAAGAACACATAAACAGGCGACAGCCACTAATCCTGCACGTTGCACACTCACATATGTTCACTGTAAGATTACAGAAACATATCAAATTACAGGTGACATGAATGCGTGACAAGTTGTCAGCTTTAGTCATTACACCTAATTCGGTCACACGTCAGCTTCCTTTAGAAAAAAAAAAAAACACCTTAATGCAGATCATTTATTTTGGCTTAGGTGGCTTTCACATTAATTTTTAAGATAGCAAACTAAATCACTGCAACGACTTTCATCAATTTGCCACCAAGCACAGGTGGAGTTTTTAAATACAGATGAAGGGCAATTTTGTGTTTTGTAATGACGTGTTAGCCGTCGGTAAATGTTGAATTGTTGAGTTTGTTAGCCGCATACATAATTAACGGCTTTAAAAACAACTCACAAGACCGCACGCTCTCTCTACGTCCCTCTCCAGACGGCACGCTGTCACTCCTGGTGGGAAATCCATTATGCCAGAGTTTCTCGTTAGCTCATCTCATCGCTTCTTTTTCTTACTCTTATGCGTTCCATTTGTTCTGAAAATGCATATGGGCAAGAGGCGTTTTCCATTTTCTTCTACCTGCTTTCCAATTAACTGTCGCCCAGCGGAACCCAACGCCGAATTGAACGGATTAAACAGAAAGCGTCTTTGTTGCGCTCCCTCTGGTGCAAAAAACTCATTTCTCGTCGAGGAATTCTACTTGGGAATCGTTGAGGAGACGGGAGCCCTATCAGAAGGATGCAGATGTGCAATCCCAAGGAGTATACTTAGACTTTGTGAATGGGATCTCCAGATCTATTTAAGCTCCTTCATCCTGTCCAGTGTTGATCTGGTATTGAAAAATATGTGGCCTCCTTCCAGATAAGCGATACACCCTTTCCTGTTAGTTCCCGCAAATACTTTCTGCTTATGACACCTCTGATTGGAGCTAAACAACAGGAGAGAAACAAAGCCATTGCTTACCTTTCCCATCGTGTTGTACTCCATGGCAATTTCCCTGAAGAAGAAATAGATGAAGTCGCCGTAATTGACTGCCTGCACAAAGTAGGGCTCTGAGAAGGCAAAGAAGCACAAAGACAAAAAAAAAAAGACTGAAATTGTTGCAGCTTGTGACGTGTCGTTTCACAATAAACAACAAGCATGTCATGTCAAGATATTCAAGGGGAAAAAAAAGCAGAGCGGAAGCCTTGAGTGGCTCATCCATTTGCATACAAGATAAAAACAATCCTCCATTGAGATTTGACAGGCTCGACTGGTGCGCTTGCTTTGCCCTGCGGCACGTCAGCTTCTGCTCGACATGCAACCTGCTAGCACAGGTCGGCAAAAAATGAACAAAAAAAATGAACACACGGGACAACGCTTATAGAACCGTCGGAACCAAATGGATGGGCAGCAATACATAAAAGAATGATTTTATGAGTTAGTATAATGGTGGAAAAATACATTTGGAATTCTTGGTCTCATTTCATTTAGATGGGATTCACTCAGTACTTGGACTCGAGTTGCTATTGCGTTCATCTTGACGCAAAGTGTTTGGTAACCAAGTGAACTGAAGTGGCTGATGGAAAAAGCGTTGTCATGGCCTCACCTTTTAACCACTTGGAGTCATGTTTAACCGTACGCAGTGTCGGGCTGTCTCCAAGGCTACGATAGATGACCGCATCGATAGCCAGAAAGTCGGTGACCGTGGCCGAGTACAGCTTGCCGTCTGCAGAAGAGAGCAGAGAGGTTAAGAAATGAATCGGGGAAAAAAAAAAAAAAAAAAAAAGCCGCGAGGCAGTGTGAAGTCAAATTGAGGGAAAACATATACAAGGAAAATAAACTGTATTCCCGCCAGCCGTCATTAAGATTTATACTTTCGTCAACCTGTTGGACATGCGTAATTCCTCACCAGCTGCTTTCATGTGCACACACAGAGAAACCAGCACCAGGGTGACCTCGGTCCACCTCAGAAGGAACCACAGTGGAAACTCAAACTACATAATTGAAAGGGTGGCTGGGAAAGAAGCCCTCTCCATTACTCAGTGCTTCCAGCGCTGTGTCACACATTAGCCGGTCAAGCTGCGTCTCCTCGGCTGGAAGCTCGCAGGGACAGCTCATCAATGGCGACATTAATCAGTTAGCGGCCAACGTAAAATGGGGGCCCAATGTCTTTTGGAGCCCACAGCGAGGTTTCACGGGGAGATTCTCACCCCGCAGGCGCCAAGCGACTCATCGGCCATTGGAGATTTTTTTTTTTTCTTTAGTCTTATTTGGATGATGGGAGAGGTGGAACCTCTTTCAGATGACTCAGTCAACCAGGTTGACAGCTTATGCTTTGAATCTTACCAGCAAAGAGGGCAACGTTGGCATGCTTGGCATCATAAGGGCAGCGAGCCATCCCGCTGATCTCCTCCCCGAGAGCTTCCAAGGTGTCCATCTACGGTCACAAATAGTCAATTGAGACGATGGCGAGATGAAACAACAGCAAGGATGAACTTTAAATGCAAATGTCGTCTTCCTAACAACGCATCAGAGATGCTAATTTATTAGCCACATTTTTATTTTGCATTGCAGTAGCCATATTTACTTTTGCGTGATCTTCGTACATTTAAGAAGCACTTCAACACAGCTTGTATCCATTTATTGCTACGCTGTGATGTAAAGAAGAATCACAGGTGCACTCAAAGGGAATTTGAAACTCACTACTTTGTGAATATTTGATCAGAAAGGATTTCTAAATGAATGCTTTGCACAACCAAAGCTCAAATCCCGGCACTAATGGTGCTACTTTTTTTTAAAGACTCTCGCTAGGCTCTGTTTCATCATTATTTCAGGACTTAGTGGCACAAGTCCAGACTACTAGAATATTTTCAGTGTGTGATTAGCGGAGGACCACAAGCAGACGAAAGGTCAATACCATTCCTCTAAGGGTCAACTTGTGTTCGCCAGCATGAGCCTGGCTGAAAGCAGAAATACACTCGAGGTCAGGAAGAAGACCGCAAATGCTGCTTTTTTTTTTTTTCTTTCCTCTCCTTTATTCAGCTTCCTCATTCTCTTACAAATACAGAGCTGCGAAGTTCTTAACACCGCCCTTTCTGGACTCTAAACGGGTCATTTGGTTTTCTATTCCTGTCGGAGTGGAAAAAAACAGTTATCATCTGCCCACTATAAAAGGTCACATACGCTAACACACGCACCGCTTGCCAGGGAAATTGTTGGCAGGAAAAATAAATACAACAGCACCGGCAGTAGTAGTAAAATTCCGAGTCTTTCCTTCCTGCTGTTTTTGTTCTGATCTCATAGCAGACATTTAAAGTACAGTAGTGCCTTGAGATACAAGTTTGGATGGATGGATGGACAAGTACCGCATGTCTTTTATTATACAGGCCAGGCAGTTCTGAACGTCGCCCCACCCTCTTGTACATCCCGCATAAAAACACACACTCTGTTGATGTCACGTTGGCGTTGACCTATGGCCAAGGGTCTCGGCCCGCTGTCACTGATCTATCCATGCCGTTTGAACATGAGGAAGCCCCTCCCAAAGCTAGCCACTGATATATGCGCAGCTCCTGACAAGCTGGCAGGCATGTGCGGAGAAACACCAGAACTGTCCGGGGCAATATCTCGATAATCTTAGCCAGGCGACGGAGCTCCGCAAAAACTGCCGGGGTGAGCCAAAGCAGTTGTAAACATAAAACATTTGGACGGTGAAACAGCTTGAATCTTGTTATGCTGTCAACTTTGCTAGGCTGCAGAATAAAAGTAATGCTATGCAATGTACTCAAGGTCCAAAACATGAAGGGAGACATATTATGCTATTTCCACATTTAAAAAAAAAAAAAAAAAAGTTTCCTGGTGTCTGACTTGCTTTAGTCAAAATACCGAGATTTCTAAATGGGTGTGCTCCCGAAGCAGCTCTAACAAAATCAAGTGGGTTTGAGGTATTTTCCTCGGTCATGCAAATGAGGCTCTGCTCACTCTCAACCTAGTATGGCTTTTATGTAAGAAGGAAGACTATTGAGTGTGAATCCGGTGAGATACGTGGCTACGGGGCAAAGAACACCGGTGCAGCCATGAGTTCACTTGTTATTTATATTTAGGTATGATTTCGTTCTGACTTTCCTTCTGACTTTTCATTTTGAATTTCCTTCTGACCATTTTTGCTGTATTTATAGTGAATTTTATAAACTTAACATGTAATTTCAGTTTGGTATTTTCATTTTATTTCTGTAACTTTTATTTCAACATCGATTAGGAGGACAATAGAACACTGTACAAATGAGTCAACCTGCATAATTATTCATACCTGAGTTCATACATGGGCCAGAACCAAGCAAGGACGCAGCGCCTCAGTGGGACATTAATCGTCACGGCCCATTTCTCTGCAACCTGTTTGCCTTGCATGTCCTGTTTCTGACACTTTTACATGCTGGAAGGAAACCAAAGTCTTTGCAGCTGTTCATAAAAATCGCACATCTTAACCTGTGCGCCATAAAACGGTTTAATCTGGAGCTGCATGTCATCATTTCCCAGTAGAAGGTGTACTTGCGCAATCCACTCAGAACTAATAGATATGTATAAAAAAAAATCTGACTTTATACATATAATATTCTATTTTGATTGAGTGTGTACCCATTAAATTGGGCACTGAGCATTTTTCACATTTGAAGTCCACTTACATTGTGGGCCAATTGGGGCAGTGACCCACCTGATTCTGCACTCTGTAATATGCATTACTGCCCTCTACAGGACAGGAGTGTACCTGTCTTTTTTGTTGTTGATTTGCGCCATCTGAGTTTGACTTTGGCACAGACATACTTCCATCGTTTGGCCTTGGCAAAGGCCTGTATTTAGAGGAATGTTTGTAAATGTGAGAACTGGACTCTGAGACCACGGAACCAAGCCGAGGATCACCTGGCGACCTAACAGCCCGCTGAGCAAACGCCCCGTCGATTGCCAACACTTTGCCCGGCAACAGCAGATGAAACCCGCCGTCCGTTCGTTCGTTCATACGTGTGAACCAGCTGGACGGGCTGTTTATTATTACGGCGCAGTCAGGGAGCGACAGGCGGAGAAAGCAGCAGAGGGGAGGACGTCGACAGAGAGGAATTAAGACTGGCAGGAGAGAAGGAACAAGAGAAGGGGGGTCCGAGGGCTGCTTGAGTTTTGATTGTGTGTGTAGCGACATCACATTAACATGGAACAAGGAAGCGGGGATAACTAACATTAGCTAATGGAGAGGCAAAATTGCGATAACAGTGCGGGTTATTGCTTCGGGTGGGAAGCCACCGCCTACCCCCAGTGGGCTCCCTCCACCCTTGCTCCACCTGACCTCGCCAACTCCCCCTAACCGACCCCCTTTTCCCCTTGCTCCCTCCTTGTTGATTAATGTGGGATGAGGCCGGGCCCTGGAAACAGAAGCCCTTTTCACTCTTGTCACACAGTGGAGACAGAAAGGAAAACAAACACGGTAGAAAAAACAAAACAGTGTTTGACCAAAGCGAAATTGAAGACGCCAGCATGCTAAGAACTGAAAACCTGTCAGTATCTCTTTTGGGCATTTTCGATGGATGGAATGATGGATAGATACATAGATGGAGGGATTGATGGATGGCTCAATAGATAAAAACACTGCTGAAGCACAATCATTCCTGGAATTATTGTAACACCCAGCTCAGTCGAGGAGTTTTTTTTTTCCTCATAAAATTGCAAACACATACATTTTAATTATTTAGTAGTCTCACAGTGGGGAGACTGACTCAGTTAATCAAGGAATTTGCCCCGGCAAATTTTCAACACGTAAAAGTTATCTTACCCCGACATCAATCACATTTTATAGTGTTTTGCCTGCAGAAGAAATCTCCTCACAACACATACCTTGTGTTTTATATATAAGAGGCGCTCATTTATGAATTTGCAAAGGCAAGCGTCCTTGTAAGCGCATGGAGCTACCTCTCCACAAGCTAGCAGCAATGCCGCTGCAGGACTAGCCAAACCTTGAAACCATAACCGTGGGGCCTATAAAAGCTGATAAATGTAGAGACATAAATTCCATATCGCTGCAGCAGGACTCCCAATATTGCCGCATCCATTCTGTGTACTTAACATGCTGGGCCATGAAGCCAATGAAGAGGGCAAGTCTTGTTTTTCTGCTAAAGACATCTAGTGAAGCAAAGCGGCAGTGTGTGTGTGTGTGTGTAGGCTAGTAAGATGTTGGTGTGTTTTTTTTTCAAAATCTTTCTAAAAGTCAAAACCCAGGTTTCTTTTACCTAGAGGTCATTAATGGATTTTTAAAGGATTTTTTTTCATACAACCAGGCTTCACTTCAAAAGGAATGTTCCTATTTTAGTACTTCATGCGCCAGCGAGAAGGTGGGCTGGTTTATCCGCCTCTACATCGAGCGTGTCAAAGTCCACCTGCAGATAAAGGAGTTGTGCAATTCATCCATCTACGTCCGCCCCTCCGCCCCCATGTGGCTTTTGTTGGCGTGTGCAAAACAAGCTCATCCTGGGCTGAGTGGCAGGCGAAGAAAGGGAGCCACGGGCGTCCTTACCTTGTACGTTCGACACAAGGGGTTGAACGCGTTTGTCCCGCAAACAAACAGGGCGTCGTCGTTTTGCTGCAGGAGGACTTTGATGAAATTGTGACACTCGTCCTGCGGTGCACAAGAGAGGAAACACAGACATTTGTCAGTTTTATAATTGACACATTTGGAATGAAACGCACATGTGGGACTCCAATGAAAGGTTGTGCGGTTGAAAAATGACAGGGCCGGCCGGCCCCTTGTTTGAATCGCGCCATTTACATGCGTAGCCGTGTCATCGTGACACGCGGCATTTCCTCTCGCTACATCAACGTCATGTTTACGGATGATTTTTAATGGCAGCGCCATGTTTGCCTCGACAATAATGGAAGCAAGAGGAGATTGTCAAGTAAATCCAGGGAAAACACAATTAGGCTGCCATTTGATGGAAAGATTATCACTAATGTGCTCTATAAATTGTGACAGATGAAGGTTTTATGAACTGAGAGGAGTGTGTTGTTGCACTGCATGCTCTCTATGGCTGCGTGCGTGTGTGTGTGTGCGTGTACCTTGTGCTTCCCTTTCATTCGACACGTGTCCACGTCACCCTGCCTGGACTTCCATGTCATTTTCTGCAGGGAAAAATCCACTTAGGTTAAGGTCAGGGCCATTAGGAGCAGAAAACTAAACATGTAAGAAGAGTGAAATAACACAAAAGCACACCAGATAGGCCACACTCCTTGGACACCTCATTAGGTACCCCTGCACCGTTTTATCAGATCCAATACAAGAGTTGCAGCAATGATAATAAATGGATTGTTAATCGAAAGTAATAAGGAATGGCTAGTAGCAGCAGCACTGAAGAAGAACATCACAACTAAAACTGAACAGAAGGTTATAAATGAAAAGCCCTCATTTGAACGTGGAGGTGTAGCTAATGTCCGATGAGCGAGCGCCGTGATCAATAATGTGAGATTCTTGCTCATTCAGCATCCCACTGAGGCTGCGGCTCGAATGCAAACATTGCCGCTTAACACTGATCAGGGACCGGGTCACAAATTGAACTAGTAATTGTCAGGCATTAGGGAGGAGGGGGGCAAACAATACTGACTGGTTCAGTTTGAGATGTGCAGAGCTCCACAGTGTGGTGATTAAAGCTCATGGACTTGTTGGTTAGTCGCACACACGTATGCACGCGCACACAATGGCCTGCTTGTGGATCGGCGGTAGCCAACACAACATGTCAATCAGCTGTAAACACACGGCTGCATACATCCGCTTTCATTGTCACACGCACACTTATTAATCAATGCTAAGCCTCGCAACACACACACACACACAGTGGCCCCTGAGTGCCGTCCATGATCACTCACTGCCCGCCGCCATTGTGAAGCAGGTTTGGAGCTGATTAAAGAGTCTCGGTCATCAATCAACAAGAACCTTTCATGTGCTGGCCGCTCTCATTAGGGCCCATTGGATGGTGGAGAAACGCCCTTATTTGAATTGGCTATTCGGAGGGCGGAGCGAGTTTTTTTTTTTTTTTTTCTATCCTTAAGCCCGAGTGTTGCATCTGAGGATGCAAACGTGGGATCTTATCTCCGTCTTTATTGTACTTCCGACGATCTGAGCTTGGATGACGCATGCGCTCACTCGCTGATTGATTGGATAATCCACTTAACGGGGTCAACGTGATGCACGCGGCGAGTTAGACGCCCACGGGATAGACGCACATAAACACGACAGGTGATTAGGGTTACGTCGGCGGCTGAACCAGGCGTCCTCAGAGTCGGACGCACGTCTCACTTGCTCACCTTAGTGAAAAAGATCTCGTCATTCACGGCGGTGTCCGTCTCCACTGTGTATATGTGATCCCTGCAAGAGACAAGACAGAGATGGAGAGAAAGGTCAGACAGTTGAAAAATTCAACAAACAATAAATCCATTTGCTCGCTGCCCCCTCTGCAATCAGAAAACGACCTCAAAAGATACAGCTCTGGGTAAACTTTATTCAAACCTAAAAGAAAAAACATGACAATAGACAAAAGGAGGCCAGAGCGAATTTGCTCTGTCAGACAGAAACAGTCAACAAAGCTTTGGAGTGCCGTGGCGCAGGGCCGCGGGACAAAAGCTTCTTTGTCCCAGAGGAAGAGCTCCAGTGGGGGTGAGGCATGTGGGTTGGGGGGGGGTGAGGTGGCGAGACGAGAGGTGCCAAGTCACTCAGAGCTGTTCGGGTCAATTAAGATCACTGTTTGAGCTACAGGAAATCTATACCAATGCTCATTACGGCTCAGACTCGAAGACAAATGGAAATGAACGAGCCTCCGCTGCCTCGTTGCTCCAAATACGTGGACAAAAGTGTTGGGACACCTGGCGAAAGGAGGTGGAAAGGTTTTCGGTGGGATTTGGTTTTCTCCATCCCACCTGGAAAAACAATCCGTTGCAAAGGTGTTTAATGGGGGTGGAGGTCAAGTTTTCCAAGCTCGCCAATTTGGAGCTTGCTTCGTGCACTGGGATGCTCTTTCTTACTATTTGTGTAATTACTTTCATTTTAAGCACAAGTCTTGATAATAACACAAACATCACCAGCATGTGTCCCATTACTTTTCGCCATAGAGTGTCAGCGCCATTAGCAGCACATATGGAAGGCATAAAGGGGTTAACCTATATCCCAGACAGACAGCTCCACCTACTTACCATAAAGAATTAGGGTACCGGGGGGGAGGGGTAATCGCAATGGGGGGGTACATTAGGTGGAGATTGTGTTTTTTTTTTTTTTTTTAATCAAAGTGCGTAAAGAGCGTCATCGCGGAAGGAAGCCACATCTTAATTACGCTCCAGCTCCCAAACCTGCGCTCAGGCCGCCCGTCCTACCTCGCCATCTCATTAACTAAATGGAATAAAGTCTTGGGAGGGACGTGCGTTTTGAAATGAATCCACTTATATCGCTTTCTTGGGAAGTGAGCGCGGGCATCTCCTCACGGATGAAACCCAGTCTACTGTACGTGATCAGCCTTGACGCCGAAATTGAATAATTAATCTTTGAGAGTGGTTGAAATTAGCAAAGCATGACTGCTGCACGGAGAGGACATATTCCCAGTGAGATATAAAAAAATTAAAGACTAAAAACTGTCAGTGCTTTTCATTTCTCACTGATTGCCCTAGCAGGTATTTTGAATGGTATTTTTCCACTGGAGATTTTTATTCATCTTGAAATAATTTATAATGTTTTTGTATATAAAGTTTGCAGAAAAGAGAAAAATGCCACTGATGTCATTCAATCTATATAGTCATCAGCTTCGAAAATGATCGTAATTAATCGTATATTTATCGTAATTGTTGAAGTGGTTTTACAGTACGATAGTTGGCCCCTGACCATTTTTGTAGGGGAAGAAAAATCACTCGACACACAACAGGATAATCCCTCACGATGATCTTTCGGAGACTTTCATTGACTTTGAGCATAAAAAAACAACTCGAATTAGGCCCGATTATCGCTAAGCCAAATCAACAATAAACAACTTTATGTTGAAAATGTTGGTTGAGCTTGACTTCCCTAAATGAAAACCATTTTGTGGGGATCAAAAGCACAAATTCTGCCTACAAAGACATTTTGGTATCTATCCCAGTGTGTTGCGTCATCTGTTTAACGTCCTGGCTTCCCGTGGAGTGTTTTTCCGGGGTTTTCAATGGCCTGTGTCACCTCACTCGCACTAAATGTCATCATTAGAAATAGCAACAATAAAAGGAAATAGGTACGTACACACCATCAGAGGCAGAGTGAAATGAAAAAGACTAAAATGGGAATGTAAGAGGACGATGACGGACGGCATCAATATCCTCTTCGGTTCTTTCTTTCGTCGTTCAGCAAATTGCTCCTTTAACTTACTTTGAAATATGGCCACTTTATATCAAAACGACAAAAACAAAATCAAAAGTGATTAAACCAGAGGATCACTTGGCAGATTTAGTGCGCTGTTTTTTTTTTTTGTTTTTTTAACCGCGTACAATTTTAAAACAGCTCGTGAGCAATATGTAATTGACTGCACCATAAATTAGCAGCTTGGCTCCCCACGCGGGCCTCGACCGTCCCGTCAAGGCCTTCCAGCTACGCGGCTTTACTCTCCAGTGGAGATTAGCGGGAGCCAAGAACATGAGGCATCTCTTAAACATCCTGACTGGGGATGGAGGAGGACAATGGAGCGGCTGTGTCAACACACACTCGCACAAACATACACACACATGGCCCCGTTCCCCTTTTCCCATCCGCACCTGAACACATAACCCGGAGGTTGAACACCGTTCGGTCAGCCAGAAAGTGTCGCGACCTCTCGGGATTTTCATAAAACAAATTCACAACTTGTGACAAACTCGTTTAATTTGACGCCGCGCCGTTTTGCCTTTTAAATACATAGTGTGTTCGTTAAGCTTTTGGGAAGATTACTTCCAGGCTTTGGTGCACCACAAAAAATTGTACGGTTGAATTCAGTCACAGGGGATTAAATAATGGTGAGCATCATCCACTGCCAGTTTGACTCACTCACTGCGGGCATCCCATTTCCCGAAATTCGGCAAACAGAAATGCGCGAGTACGACGGGAAGGCATGCGGATCTCCTTTCAGACACAAATGCGAGACTATTGTGAACGAGACGGGTGATGGCAGCGAGAGTGGGCGGGGCCAGAGTGTGCGATGGATGGACGCGGACATGAAGTCGTGAGAACACAGGGGGTTTGTGCGGAGGAATGTCGTTCAGAGAATTCCGTCTCAGGGTCGTCTGCTGGGTCTTGGTCAAATTATCCTGCTCTAGCTAGGATTCCAATAGCTCCATTAGCAAGCCTTCAGGACCTTACGATTCCAGAGGCGGAAAATAATTTTATAACCGTGCTTAGTATCTGTGTTTACATGAATATTATATTTATTGATTATTTTTGTTTATTTTTAGTCGTTATTTTATTATTTATTTTATATATTTTTCTGTTTAACCTCATGATGTAAAAAAGAGAAAGCGGTAAAGTCATCCTTGGTTGAGATCAAATTTAGACAGGCAAGATATTTCCCATCTACGGCCTCAGCTTCGAGAATAATTCATGGCAAATGTTTTGTGTCTTGTGTCAGCCTAAAAAATAGCATCTTGATAACACCCATACAAACAAGGTGTAACATTTTTTCAGCTGTTATCATTAGCATTTTGTTACTCAGCTCATATTAGCAAAATTATGGCCAAACGTTTTGCTAGCATACAAGTCAAGCCAATGCTAGCAAGCGCTAGCATGACACTTTCCCCTCTTTTTACGAGCTTACATTCATCATAACAAGCTCATGGGGGGTGGCCTGTGGACTATTGTGCTCTGTTTTGCCTTTCTCTGGATCAAATCCTCAGAACAGTGGACTGTAGAAGGGGACCTGGGGGAGCCAGCAGGCTGCTGTGGGCTGTGCGGGGGGACATGTGGAGCTTGTGAATAGGCCCAGGGCATGAGGGGCCCTGGGTGATGCGGTGCCATGAAATACAACAAGCCAGAGTTCACTCGACCCCCTCAAGCAGGGGCAGGTTGGTCTTTTAGAAGGTTCTCGGGGTGTTCTATGCAGGGTTAGTGGGGTAAGGGGTATGTTTTGGAGCATGAGGCCTAGCCTTATTGATTTGATTCAAGTGTGCTTTATGCAAAGACACCGTTGGAATGCAGAACAGAGGAATGCAAAACATCAAACCCCAGTTGTATGACACATATGTCCAAGACCTCCCCCTCTTCCCAACTGGCAACACATCAAGCCAATTGTGCCCTTGCACTCAATTGGAGGTTCACGAGTGTTGCGGCAGCTGGGGAGCGGTGGAGGTGGAGACGGACTTTAGCGTGAAGGGAACAAACGTTGGAAGAAATGACAGAGAGCTGAGCAGGCAGCTTCTTATTGTTGGGGTGGATTAACGTACTTATCACGTATGGTTTAAGGGATATCATTGGTCGGACGAAAAGTGGTGCAAAGTCAGCGACTGCTTAGGCAATTCAAATTTCTGTAAAAAATACGGAATCTAGCAATAAATAGAAATGGGCTGTTCACAATGTGATTGGCCACGACTGCTGGCAAGTCAAGTATTTTTGACACACAAACACGTTACAGTCCGAGTCAAGCCGTGAATCCAGGTGACTAATGTAAATGTAAGCTTTGTTGTCCCCGACCGATGCGAAGGTGGCTGCATGTGGAGAGGAGAGGAGGAGGCCCGTGTGTAATCCCAGTCATTAGTGGGTTTTAACAGGATTTGGTACATCGACAATAATGGAGACTCTAGCTGCTTCCGCCGTTGGAGAACGCGCCAACGGCAACCGTACACGATCCCTCGCCTCGGATTGTTGCCGTTGCCATAGCGAGGGTCCGAAGGAGCGCCAGGAATGGCGACTATGGTCCGCGTACGCATGGAGCCGAAGTATGCCGGCCCAGCTATACAGTATCGCATTCAGACACGGCCTTGGTTCGCGGGCGCTCATGTTCTCCAGCCATCCGCCTAAAAAAAGATTGTTTATGCAAGACCTGATATTATGTTGCAAACGTGACCGCTTCTAATTAAGACCAAGTCGTGCCTTTTCATTATAAAGGTGAATGTTTTAAACCTGCAAGTGATTATTACTTCAGCGGGTACTGTGGCTCATTCGCTCAGGGACAAGCGTGTAGTTTCAACCACTATAAAGTTGACTCATGAGGAAAAGTTTATTCTACTCAGTCCATTAAACTGAGCAGTTCTAGGTGTTAGAGTCTTTCAAATATTGGTGGGGAAAAAGCACATTTAAATTCATTTTCCCTTAAATGACATAATTAATGGCTATTGTTGCTTAGAAAATATCACTCCATCTTTTTTGGGCTATGATGACGCACAATGTACTTCAATACATAACAAAAAATTCAATAACTGGATAAGTTTGGATCCAAAACTGAATCCAGATGTATTGAACTTAAAAGTTAAATACCACTGAACAGTCCTTATTAAATAAGTATTCAACGCAACTGGAAACAAAAAGAAAAATATATAATAAAATATATACATAAAATACATATAAAATATATAACAGACATTAGACAATAGATATGTCACATAATAGCATCTGTTAATTTAGCCTAAAATTATTATTTAGGTTTGTTTACATATTTTATTTAAAAACGATACAAAATAATTCTTGTAATTTCCACTTTTTAAACATGCAGATTTTTTTTCCCCCTCCCAAAAAAGTACTACGGTCAAAATGACACTGAACACGTACGTACAGTACACGCGAGTAAATCCGTCTCCCAGTGTTTATTTCCCCCTTTTAGCAAACAAACTCTCCTGCTGGTTCAACTTTGACCTTTGGACACACTATTATTGTGCATGAAGGATTCTCCTGTAAATATCACAAGCGGTATATGTAGAGATCCAAGAATACACACCACTACGAGCATATGGACACACTCTGATCCGATTTTAAATAAATAAACAAATAGTAATGATAATTAATAAATAAATAACTGCAGCCAGATAATTGGAATACAATCAGATTGTGTGATTTAAAAGAGGATGGCCACAACTGCACGCACAGCAAAGATACAAACACACACAAAGATACAAACACACACACAAATACAAGTGCAAATCCAGCAAAGTAAATGATAAATCTCCTGCAGCTCCGTGATGAATTGCCTCTGAATGTCATGCAGCGTGTACCTTGAACATGAAATATGGAGCGCTGGGGAGAGGAATCTTGCATCAAGAGCAGTTTACTGCTGAATTATGGCGCACTGCTCAAGCACCTGTGACAGCGCGTATGCACTCGCCGGCCACACCATTAGGCACACCGGCACGTCCGTTCGCATCACATCCACAGACCTCAAGCGTCACCTTGAATGCAATCATGTTGTGGCCGGTGAGTGTATAAAATATATAAGGTGACGCCTCATTTATTGTCTGACTCTGCATTTAAATTTTTTTTTGATATAGTTGTGCCCCTTCCCAGCAATTTTGCTTCCATACTATTATGATATTCTGAATTTGTATTCTGTAGCAATACATTTCCATGTTCCTTGGCGTTGCTTAAAGGCTCGTATACAGCAAAGATAATCAATTTGGCATTCCAAACAAACACATCTGTTACTCGAATTGCTTGGCTTTTAAAGCACTATCCATCCATTTTCTATACCGCTTATTCTCACTAGGCTGAAGACAAATAAAAGACTGCGGGAAAAAGTCCAAATCCCACCAGGCTTTTTAGAAGCCTCCGTCATGAACAACCTCAGCCTCGCCTCTCATCAGGCTCGACTTCTTCCTTTCTACCGCCGACTATGATTCCGAATATTAAGGCGAGAAATGAGTCCTGACCTGAATTTGCGATTGTGATTTAAAAGCTGACGGGGCTAATGACATTTTTGCAAAAAAACGATATGAGGTCCTCAACGGGGGAGCATACATTGAAGCATGCGTGATGCAGGCCAAGTGAACAGCGTATTTGTTCTCCTTAAATCAAAACATTTCAATCAAAGACACACAACCTGATTCATTCATTTCTATCGGCTCATCTGTTGCTCAGTTTGGCTAAAGACTCCCTCCCTCCATGCATAAGCCACTTTGTTTATTTACGATTTAATCAGTAGCAAGATTCGTATTAGGGAGCTTGTTAATTCATTGCCAGCATCAAAACAAAAGCCAAAGGGATTCAATAAAGCGTGCAGCCATTAAAAAAAAAAACAGCCTGAACTGAATGAGGGACTTTGGATGGCGCTCACAGAGGCCATCTGCAAGCTACAGCACACCAACGACTGACTGGAGGCATGATGGCAAAGCTGGCTCCAGAATAAACAAGTCATCTGACTATTTATTTCGTACGCTGCTTTGCTGGCACGACACTTTCAAATTGATCATCTCCCTTAACTCTTCACTCAACTTTTCAAGTTCGCACTGTCTATTCATACAGCACACAGAAGACAAACCACTTCTTGATCCATTCGACAACTGGTCAGTGTAATAAAATGGAAAACACACACACAATAAACACCCATGCACACGCAGGCCAACAAACACACCCCTCAAATAAACCCTCTGTGTCCCAATTCCCTCCCCCTTGTGCCCCTAAAACTGCTGGCTGACACCCCATGTGGAGCAGGTGGGCGACAGTCGCACCAAAGTCACTCCCCCACACACACACCAGCACACACACAGTTGTCTCTAATGACCACAGATATTTTCAAAAGCAGCGCTCTCCTTCAGCCACTTAATTTGACATGCTTGGGAGCAAAACAAAGAACCCCCCCCCCCTCCCAATGTGTCTTTTCACCCAGTCAGGCCTGAACTCAATTACCCAAAGGGGGGCTCAGATCAAGCCGATAAGAACCGCAGAGACCTTTTCACGTTCCGCCTTGATAGAAGCCAGCACATCCAAAATTGCGTATGATAATAATGGCGCACTTGCTGATTCTCTAATTGATCGTTGTGTCACGAGGTGGAGCAACATTTCTTAAATGGTAACAAACAAGAGCGATGAGGTAAATCAATGAGGAGCGAACTGTGCGAGGCTCCTGCTGTGTCATCGAGCTGTGTATGTGTGAGAATAAAAAGCATTCAGGTGAGGGCATCGGCAGGCAGAGGTACGAAAACTACGTGGCATTTGTGACGGCAGTCAAGTTATCAGGAAAGAAAAACTTCTGTGTGCCTCTGGTGGGGGAGGTTATCCGAAAAAATGATTGGTTGGTAGCTAGCTCAAAACAGGAAACATTGAGACCACCCCTAAGGCCAACCAAAAATATTGGATAGTGGTAGATGTGGTTGTTGTGTGGATAAGACAAATGACTTGTTTACATGAACATCCATGGCGGCCTGGTTATCCTGGAAAGGGGAATTACGCCATTCCTTCTCAAAATGGGGTTTGGAGTTTTTCTTTGCTGTTGCCAATTTTGTCAACTGTGGCCTTTGAGACTCTTTTGTGATTATACAAATAAACTTGACTTCAACACATCACTCTGAGATGTTTTGCCATCTATTTGAAAAAACTGGGGTGACCAAAATGACACTCCAGTCCTGCAGAGGGCAGTAATGGCTGACAGTCAAGCAATTCAGGGATGTGAAGAAGACAAACGTTTTTTTTTCAAGCCACTTCCAGAAAAATTGTTTTGTAGTGGTTGGCCTAAATTTCTTATAAAACGGGTCGTTTTCATGCTTGCACCTCTAGATGGCGGAAGCAAGCACACGTCACAACATCTAGCCGCTTGGTTTCCTTGCAACGGGAGGGCATTAACCGTTGGTGGCAGTAATGTACCATTATGATGGTTCATTATGCCGCCAAAAACATACCTCCTGCCAGGCACAAAGACAGGTGGTAATAAAAAGTGTCCAGTCAAAGCTCTTTGCTGCGATGGATCCCTTGTGATTCATAAAGCCATAGATATGTTCCACTTTTAGATAGATAAGCTTCCTACCCGGCGGCCATCAGTGTCAAGCTCCCAACAATCACTGAGAATCATTGTGGCTGCAACATCATTTGTTCGCTTACCTGGCAGCGATGAATAAAGTCTTGTTCATGATCATGATGAGCTGGATGTCCAGTTTGTGCCGCTGCGTGTTGTTCCTGCCAGGCTTGTGGCCTACAAAAGCCGGGTACTGCTTTGTATCTGCGAGGGGGAAAAAGACAAAAACACTTTGACCATGTGATTGCTGAAGTTTCTGTCGGGATTTGGATCGAATGTCAACACATCTGCTGCCTGAGAGCCTGTTGCGGACTTAAATTATACGGGGAAAAAAATGCACGGCACTGTAGCATGAAATTGTTCTGTTGTTAGTGGCCTGGGATGAAAGCGCTTGTTTGGCTAAACAGAAGCAGGTCAATGTCAGGCTACTCTTAGTGGGAGAGACACTTTGAACATTTCTCCGTGGACGTCCCTTTGTTGATCAAGTGCGGAAAAAAGCCGATTGGACTTTTTTTATTTTTATTTTTTATATGCGCTGGGCACACAACTGTGGCTTCAAAACATTCCTTTTCTTTTTATATGCCTTCACAATGTATTTAAAAGACATCAACGAGTTTGAAGTGCGGATTTTCAGTCTAAATTTAAAAATGGGATAAAACTTTTCGGGATTACGGTGTACTGGCATTTTAGTTGGGCACCTCCGCTATGCTTGACGCATGATATGGTATGCTTTGGATTCTTCTGCATTAGTAGTTTTGTATCTCATTGTTCACATCTCTCTAATTGTCCAGATGAAGCTACACTCGCCTAGGATCATATACGATGGATGGATGGATGGATGGATGGATGGATGGATGGATGGATGGATGGATGGATGGATGGATGGATGGATGGATGGATGGATGGATGGATGGATGGATGGATGGATGGATGGATGGATGGATGGATGGATGGACGGATGGACGGACATGGATGAGTGGATGGATACACGGATGGATGGATGGACGGATGGACGGATGGACGGACATGGATGAGTGGATGGATACACGGATGGACGATAGACAGATCGACAGATAGATGGACTCACAGTTGCCGTGGGAGATGCTTATAGGCTCGCTGTCTTCTGGGAAGCCGGCTCCAGCTATGTGCAGTAGCATGAAGTAGAGGAGGAAGGCCTCTGACCTCATGGTCGCACCACTGTGCAGCTGCTGCCGCTGCCGCTGCTGCTGGTCCTCTGGTGCAGATGTACCTCAGCCTGCAGATAAAAAAAAAAAAAATAGATTACACTGAGGGACTGGATGGTGGGGGCAGCATAGCTAAAAATAAGTCTTTCAGAATCGGGGATCGCAAAGTAGCACCTTACACATCCGTGCATTACGTGCCGAGATCCAAGATGTATGAATTTTTGGTGACTCATTGCATATTAAAGAGCTTTAAATGGATTAGCAAGGTGATATGCGTCATAGATTGATACCAGGCAGAGAGGATCTTTCTGGAAACGTCTCAAGGAGGATCAAGACCTCCACACGCAAACGTATGTATCCTTTCCAACTTGCGAGTCAGCCGACAAACACACTTCCGGCTTCCCAACATGGGAGCCCAGGCCCTTTCCTGCCTTTCCCAGCCATACTTGGGCTTCAGACACCCGCCGCCACTATCTCACCAGTCTCGAACCGAATGCACTAGCTGCTAGGCTAACAACCCCAAGATTAAAAGCAAACGAATCCATTTGGATGAATTAATTCCATAAACAGTATGTTCTCATCAAGCTCATTCCCAAATGCAATTTTATATGTAATGCATATCTGTGCACATCTAGCCCTGACATGCCGCGCTGACTCCTCCCGTCGTTTATGGCAACAGATTACGGCCATAAATCAAACGCGACAATTATTGCGTTGGTAATCTAATCAAGAAGCGAGCGTTTCATTTGCATTATGCTCTTTTTTTTTTTTTTCAATCCCTTCCCAGCTCGGGACATTGCTGGGAATGTAGAGGAAGCTTCTGGGATGAGGATTTGAATTTACTTCTCTCTGATATAAGTTGTTTATCCCAACATGTATTATCCTTCACTCAAGGCAGGAAGAAGAGTGGGAAAGAGAGGATTACTTTTACTTTGCAATCTCTCTCTCTCTCTCTCTCTCTCTCTCTCTCTCTCTCTCTCTCTCTCTCTCTCTCTCTCTCTCTTTCTCTGTCCCTTCATGCTCCTGTGAATCTCATTGAGGAGAGGAATGAAAACAGCATTCACACAGAGGATCACTTTCACACTGAGGAGAATAGCAAAGCTTTGGGAAGCCTGAAGACCACCTTCATCTCCTTTGCTCCTGCTCCTCTTCCTCACACCAATTTAGACACACCAAAAAAGAGTTAAATAATCCGTTCCCGCCTTGGATTTTTCATTTATCAAAGAGCTCCATGTAAATCTCATTTATCAAGAAGAAGAAAGCCATACAGCTACCAGAATACAGTTGACAGATAAAAGTTATGAAAATAGAATTGCAAGTGGCTCCAAGGTTTTTATTCCTCTCTCTTCCCTGAACTTTACCCCGTAAACCTTGACATAATTGACTGATTGATGAGCGGTAAATGGCACAGCATTGGCGGACAGATGGCGAATGTGAAATACTGTAAATAATCCGACTGTGGTATTTCCAGCTGGAATCTTGATCATCGCAAAGTTAAAGGTGTAACTGCAAAAAGCTTCTTCCATATGTTATTGACTTTGACATAACGGCACTGCCAGGAGATTAATCAGCATTCATCTTCCATGTGCACCGGTGGGGATGTGCTGGATTCAAATGTTTAAAAAAAAAAAAAAATAACTGTGATGCACTAAATGGCTTCAAGTGTAACTCAAAGGCCGCTTTCATCACCGCGTGAGTAACAGCGAGACCCACGCCAGGCTCTTCTGGAGGAGAAATTGCTTCCTCGTGTGCTTAAATCTTTCTCTGAAAAGCTACTGTAGCGCACACCCTCAGAACATCAGCACTCAACGTGTGACAGTAAATTAGCCAAAATGCCACAGGTGGAAGTTGAAGATTTCTTAATATAAATGAAGCAAACAAAAAAATTTCCTCTGGTTTTGACCGCAGCCACTATAACTAAGTAGGTGGCATTCCGAGCGCAAATGTGCGTGAAGGAGAAAACTAGCGTGTGTGTGTAGGAAGTGTTATTCAAGCTAATTGCTAGCAGGGGCCCAGCAACAGGTAGTCCAAACACTAGAATCAATCTAGGACAAAGTCCCGTGAAGTTTCCAAGGAATAACCGCATCACGTGCATGTACATCCCAAAATGAGCAGCCCCGCGGCGGCTAGCAAAACAAACGATTAGCGGGCTTTGACGGTAAACACATTACGTAGCCTGATGATGTTTTGCTTGCTAATACGCTAATGTGGACATGTTTGCTGATGGTGATCGGTTGTAAACGTTTGTCAAGTTATAGTTGGGAAGCGGAAGGAAATGCCATCACATGTTTAGATAATAGTCACGTTAATAAATGGAGGGAACTTGCACAACGTTAATAATTAATTTGTTTTTTAAGTATTTGAATTTTTTGGTCATGCTTTGGTTAGCTAGCTACATTCCAGGTTTGTTGAGGATGGTGTGATGGTGGGAGTTTTTCTTAGGAAGGGACCATTTCATGGTGACTAACCAATCAAAAATAATAATAATAAATACTTTTCATGTGAGGAAGAAATATCTGGAGTGCCGTTCGTTTCTTTGTGATGGTTTATTTTTGTTAGCACAGTGAAAAACACAAGATAAGACAATACCATTTTTTGTTCTGGGTGGGGAGGGGGGCTTCCACTGTGACCCAACCCGCCAAATATTTGCTTTCATTTTGCAAAACAAAATCTAACAAAAGTTGTTTGTTTTGATGTGTTTGTCTGTTCTGTTGGCTTCCTGACAGCAACCTACTTCAAGGAAGACAAAAAAGATGCAACTATAGCATTTTTTTTTTTCTGGAGGCAAACAAGATTGAAAAAATGAGAAAATACATTTCTGGCAAAGTTTAGTGCAAAATCTTATAGAATCTTATAAAGAATTCTCACATGCAAGCCATTAATCTTTGCAAAATAAACCGGACAACTTTAGCTTATTGCTAGCATCGCAAGAGGACTTTTTGACTCAAATATTTACAATAGTGAAAAGTAATGAAAGTGTTGTCGGACATGCTTTTTAATCACTATAACAAGAGAGGCATGTCAGTATATAAGTGTTTCTTCTTCATCACAGTCGGGCCGAATAAGAGGTGGAAGTGTTCCATATTTATAGTTAAGTGGCGGCTTCTCGTAAATGCTGTCTGACAGCTTTGATACGAGGGCGGCGTGCCTGTGTTTATATTTGGCAAGCGGGATAACGTGCGCAGATGACAGGCAGGAGCACCACAGGGAGGGAGGGAGGGAGGGAGGGGCCGTCTCGGTGGCAATGCGGTTGGTCGCCAGACATGATTGAAATGTGGGCCTCGTCGGAGGAAAAACTGCCGTTTGGACAGGTAGGCCATCTTAGTCGACCCTCGGGATGTGTTGAAAAGCAGATTACACATTTTGATTCCTACATCCTAAATTCTAATATTTGTTCCACAAAATTGCTGCTATTTTTCATTTTTATGTCGTATTGACGTTTCCTGTAATGGCAATGTGATTATAGCCGTACGAAAAAGTCGATTCAGTCTGTAAGAAATACGCGGCCCGCCCATGCTTTTTATGCCACCTGGTTGTGAATAAAAGTGATTTTAAGTGACGGGTCGGACTATTGTTTTTGCTGTGTGACATTTTTATAAAGCGCAAAACACTTTTAATAAATTGCACGGACATACAGCTCAGGTGTGAAATGAGGAGAGAGATGTTTGTGGAAATGTAATCTTACATTGGGTGACTCAAACTCATTCAGAATCTCATTTGGAAGTTTTGTTCGACTCAGATGTCCTTTGTGATGTCAATTTGGTTTTCTCAGAATGCTGAAGTTATGTTATATCCATTTGTATGTCTTTCTTTAAGTTAAATGCATCGATAGGAGGAGTCTGTTGATTTTGTGATGTGAAGCATTAGCATTCCGAGTCGGCAAGAGTTCGAAGCGTGCATTATTGACTTTATTCATAAGTTACAGCTCACTATGTGAGTGCTTATAAGGCTACATTTGACACGCGGTAAACAAACATCAATTGGGCAATTTTCCCCTACTTTAGAGGTTTCAGAGTTCCCACTTCACCCTCTCAGGTAAGATGGAGTTTACAACCTGGACTGCTCGACACTCAATGAAATACTTCCCACTGGTTAATGGTAGACTGCTGTCCAGTCATTCCCAAACTCTTATTCACACACTGGCCAATATATCAGTCAGTCATAATGTAGTTGACATTTGTATGAATGACAAAATTCAGGCACACACAAGACAAGTATATTTGGAGTTGCATATTTTTATTTCCGTCTACGATTTCTTTTTTTCTTGCACTTAAACTTCCCTCGGAGCTGTCCACCGACTGATCCCATCGCCCGACTCGCATGTTAATGCAAAGTCTGAATAGGGCCCGAGAGCAGAAAAGGAAAAGATCAAGCAGAAAAGATTGCATAGAACAGTGAAGACTTTAAGGCACTGATCCACCAACATGGAACACATCCAAGCATCAAGGCTCCCAAATGGAGCCAAAGCTTTTTTCACTTGTCAGCCCTGCTTGATGAATCCAAGACAAGAGACACCAGAGGAGCTTGAACCAAAGAGGGTTGCCTCAGGAGGAATCAGCCCGGCATCCAAAATACAGTAAGCCGGCAAACACCGACACACATCCTTCCCATAATTCTTTGCCTGCCTTGCATTTCTCGCTTTCAAGTCAATATCAGTACCATGATAATCCATCATGGTTTGATTATTAAAAGACAATGAAGTGGGCATGAATGAGGCGCCCCGTCGCTGTCGGGCCATTTATTGAAACGGAGGCCTCTGATGCATGGACGTCTCTCTTTTAAGAGCTGATGGATTGATTGCGGAAGCCAGCCAAAAAAAGGCTCAAGGGAAGAACAAGAAACAAGAGATCAGAGGCACAGTGCCAACTTTGCCAAATAGCAGCCTCACAAAAAAAAAAAAAGCATTCAGTGTGGAGATAAGCTCTCGTCTTAATAACGTCGCCTCTGGGATGTTAAAGACTTTCAGTCCGTATGCGTTTTAATCATTAAACTGATGAACCAGTGGGACTTTTTGAAGCGTTTTGTCAAAAGGGACGGGTGGGAGAACCGAGCAGTTGGCGTGTGAGAACCATCTCAAATGTGCACTGACATCGCACCAACAAGTAGAACAACCTGCTCTGTTTGTAATTGAAGAGTAAAAGTAGGCCAAGAAGCAGGCGGGCTGCTGAAAAACCAATCTGGAATCTTGTCTCACTCGCACCCTGGATTGGTCACCTGTGTAAGGTGCATTTTCAAAAGCTCACCGCAGTCATGGAGAAAGAAAACCGCGTTGAATGTCACAGCCCGCTCATGCTGATAGAATGTGAAAAGTGCGGGAAAATACGTCGCAGATACGGACACGCTCGGACGCATGTGGCATTTTCGAACTGTCCTTTGATTTGAATTTCTGTCTCGCCCGATGCCTTCGGTTCACACTTTGCGTCGGCGTCTGAGCTCGAGCCTTGTCCGTAGAGTGCGAGCTGGGAGATTTGTTTTTTGGCCAGGTGCAGTGGAGAAGAAGAATCATCAGTAGAATGTCATCGCGCTAAATGCCACTTGCACTGCGCCTCCCTGCGGAGCGGCGGCAGGGGGGGGATGTTGAAGCTGTCACACGTTAAGCGATGAATTTCATTGGGAAACTCCCGTCAAGGCACACTACGGCGCTCCCTAAGGTGCTACTGAGGGTTTCCAGCTATGAAAGCCAAGTTCAGATCACTGAGGTTTAAAGGCTCCAACCATTTTCCGACAGTTTTCACTAACACGTCTGTCACATGCTTTTGACAAAATATCCTAAGGATCAAGAAGGATAGGACCAATTTCATGTCGTGCTAAGATTAGCTTGTTTTGAGGGTGTGGCCTTGTCTTATGATTGTGTAGCCCAGCCAATGGCAGCTAATTTTTTTTTTTTCTATTGAGATGATTAAACGGGCAAGCCCGTGGTTTTTAATCGCAGGAATGTGTTGACAACTTCATAGAGCAACAAGTGCAGGCCGGGCCTCATATCAGAAGCTAACACTGTTAGCTAACGCTAATACAAAAACATGCTAGTAGCAGCATCAGACTTAACTTCTCTTGAGCAAGTCATGGGCAGAAAAACTTCATGTGGGGGTGGTTATTATGTACATTAGCACCACTGTTAGGCCAAAATCGAGTTTTAAAACTAGGCAGGATGTATATTAAGAAATGTCCAAAACTGAATGAAAAGTAACAACACCCACTGGCTATTTTCTGCTATATTACAGTCGAATCCATTTTTGTCCTTGGTTATGTTTCTACTAATCTAAAATGCATGAGACTTAAAATGCTTTTTGTGTCATACCTTGCAGATAGGAAGAGTATTCATGCATGCATTCTTAGTTTTTTAAGGTGCAGCAGAAAATTTTGCGAGAAGTAACCAAAGGATGATAGCATGAGCTCCTCGGGTGGCTTTGACTCAAATAGAAGACGATGAGGAATCAATAAAACAATAGAAGCGCGAGATGGATATTTACAGCCTCCTGTTTTTTCCTCGACAGGCTTTAAATGAGAAAGCTCTCTTGAGTCGATAATGTAACAGCGGCTCGCTATTGGATGTTTTTTTTTTTTTTTTCTTGCAAGTCTGAGAAGAGTTTGGGGTGAGAATTGAAACTTTCTCATGCCGCTACTTGGGAGCATATTATGCCCTCCATTTTGTTTTATATATAGATAACTCTAAGCACCAGGCACAGAAGAACAGATGGGAAGCATCAGCTCACCATCAGTTCAAAGTTCACAAAGAAGACACGGCAGGCACAAAACAGTGTCATCTCACAAACCGTCACATGATAAAACATTCAAGTGTAAAGTCCGCTTGATGCTCCATGATTTCATTTTACCGTCACTCCAAATCATTTCATCTTTGTTAATGGCCTATTTTTTCTTTTTTTAATCTGCGGTGCTTCAATTTCACGCAAGTTCCATTATGCTAAGTGAGTGAGTGTGTGTGCTCGGCGGCTGATAGCTGGCTCGCCGGGAC
This sequence comes from Syngnathus scovelli, assembly GCF_024217435.2. Taxonomy (NCBI): domain Eukaryota; kingdom Metazoa; phylum Chordata; class Actinopteri; order Syngnathiformes; family Syngnathidae; genus Syngnathus; species Syngnathus scovelli. The sequence continues at coordinate 20,034,157 of NC_090849.1, forward strand.
CTTCCTCTTCCATCGGCTGTGACTGAGCGTGATGCTAATCTCTTTAAAGGTAATGTGCGGGCCACAGGAGAGTACAGCCTACAACTCGCACTCACTTCCTGAGCCTCCTCTCATTACTTGGCCATCTGTCCGTCCTATTGATTTATTGTACGCTGCATTGTTCGAGAGCTCTTTATTTATTCCATTTTGTCTCGCTCAAATTAAAGATCTTATTCGCTTATTTGGTCACAAACCATGTAAAGTAACTGGAATATCACTCTGGGTTAGCTACTTTTAACAGGGGATCTTGTTTTCTGCTAATGGGTCATTTCCTCAATCTACAAATGATCAATGGCGATGAATCGGGCACAGAATGCAAATTGTGTTATCTGCGTGTAGCATGGGGGGGTGAGCAGCCGGCATCGCTGAGCTAATGACAACAAGGTGGCGGTGGCCAGACAGGCGGATCAGCAAGACACCTTGACATGTCATTTGGTGCCACAATCACAAACATGTTGTTCAGGATGCTAGAAATAAGAAATAGAAATCCTTGTCGGCATGTGGAATTGGGAGGGAACGGTGAAATAAAATAGTGTCGGTTTTCTCGATAGAAATGCCCGCAAACAAAAAGGTTAAGCGCACAAATGTCGATAGTAATTGCATAAGATGTAAGCATATTAATATGAAATATTTTATCATAATGAATAATAATAATCTACAATATTTGTATTATATTAGATAATATTTCACCTTTTTAGCCATTTAATGGGAGTATTTTTTTATATTTGTATTTTTTTGAATCAGGATGATCTCTCTTCAAATGCCAGTTTTATTTTACTGGATTATAACGTTATTGATATTATTTCAAACTAATGGCTGTGCATCCTGAAAGTGAGGCAATTATGCAATGATCATAATGTTTTCTCTCCACATAGCGCTAAGTGAGTTATTCTAATTCGACAATGCCAAATGTTTCCTTGATATTTACCAAATTGTAATGCAATGACCTCTTGAAAAAGCTTTTAACAAAATCTCTCTGGACTGAACCAATTAAGATAGGCTACTTAGCCATTTAGTCTAATCAGCGATTGACCATTAGCTGTGAGCTCATGCTAACTTGATACCTTGAGATTTTTTGGCATGGTCGAAGATGGATTATGAAAACTTTGAGCCTATTTGCGTGACAAGCACCAAAGCGTCAGTTAATACATGCACTGCACTTTTATGACAACTGGAAGCTGGTGCCTCAAGAGAGCTGCAATTACAATTAACACAAGTTCATTTATGAGCCTTTGGGTCAAAGTGAATTAACATAAAAAAAAGGTTAGGAATTGCATTTGAAGCCTAATGTCAATGATGCAATGCTGACGCATGCGCCCATAGCGCTTCCGATGCTCGGCCGCGAGCGTAAAGTACACGTGCTAATTGCAAATGTAACTTCGTGTGACAAGTAAGATCGTGCTGTCGTCTGAAGGGAGTTCTTTTTGATTTCACACTACAAGAGGGAATTAGACATCATAAGACTGAACAGACTTGTAACTCATATTATTGCCATAGTGTTCAAAGTTATGTCAAGTGAGTCCCACAAATGACAGTTTTACGATAAGTAATTGTCCATGCTATTTGTGATCGGCGATGTCTGACATCGACTCTGTCATTCCATTTTTCTAATGGAACCGTTGCATTAATTCCAAGGGCCGGGTTATACATCAATGCGAGTTAGTGTCCCCTGTGGGGTCGGGGAGCATCGTGTGTTTAGTGCTGAGATTTTTTTTTTTTTTTTGAAAACACAAAAGGCTTTAAAGGTAGCAAGATTAACAAGAGTGTGAAATGATGTTTTAGTTATTGATCTGTTTGGCCCCAAATGGTTACGACTGACAGATCGTCCAATCCAGTCATCTTTAAAGATTAATTAAAAGTGGCTTGCCTTTTATATATATAAAAAAAAGTTTCTTTCTTGAGCCTTTGTTGATTTAAGAGGACTTTGGCCATCTCCTGAGACAAGGAGCAAAAAGAGGGAGTCTTGCAGTTAGACATTTAATCCTGGTAGTGTCGTGTCTCTTGTGAGCAGTTCATATGGGTGGGCGTGTGACTTCCATGCCGAGTTAATAACAAAATGGCCGGTTCCTTTCAATAAAACTGAAACAGCTTTTTTTAATACTATGTTCCCACGGTTTGGGCTGAGATCTGAGACAAAGTTTAGAGGGTAAAAATTGGGAATGGTTGCTGCGGAGAGTCAGAGAGGGATTAGACGGGGGAAAAACAACAGGTTGGCAAGACGCATCAATCAGTCCTTGTTTATTCACGAGATAAAGAGGCGTCATGTGGGCCGTCTTTTCAGAGAGAGTTTGATGGACCGTGTAGTGGGAGGCCATTTTGAAAAAGACGAACCGTAGCGGCGCTTTATCAAAGCTCAGTGACTGATAGCCGGAGGACTGATTCATGACGCCTGCTCACCCGTTTCAAGACAGCACTTGATGACTAAGACGAGAGGTTGAAAGTGGGCGGTCAAACAAACATTTTGTGAAAAGGGTTTGAACGCATTTTCTGGTTTACGATACAGATTGGTTCTGACCCTAAATTTGTTTGTTTGGACTTGGTGGAGGTCTATGCTCCATTGAAGGCAGTTCTAGTTTTTAAGGCGGAGCCTGGCCTGGTGAGTGACATGGGTGTCACCGAATCTAAAGTGTCGTTTTTGCTAGCACAAAAGATTCTGGTTCGAACATTTTCTTGTGATCAAATGATTCATCAAGTTAATCAATTAATCATTGCAACCCTATTTTAACTCCCACACATTTTCCCATAAAAAAACACACACACTTTAGAAACAATTCCACAGATTTTTTTTCATTTTTAAATGTAATGATATAAAGGTAAATTTTTAAATGAAATGATGTGAAATGTTTTGCTTAAAATTTAATCTGACATTGAAAGTTACAGCTCAGCAGCCCGCACTGACTGACTGATTGCAGGAACATAAACAAGCTACTCACAGACAACAATTAAGTTTCCTCCTGACTGTACCAACGTGTGTGTTTGTGTGTGTTTGTCTGTCCTCTGGAGGACATCCTCTGGCGCGTTCAAATTAACATTTCATCCCTGTGACTGTCTCTGTCAAACTAATTCATCATCATGCGTGTCTCCCTTGATTTTGTGCGTCTCCCTCTTGTCCAGCTGGCTCTCTCAAGATAAACACAACAAGTCTGACTCCGCCTCCTCACACACAAACACATCCCAAACAATGTCTTCCATCACCCTGTACCGCAGTCACTTGGCTGTGTTATTACCGGATTTTTTTTTTTTCAAGATGAGATTGACAGGCAGATTATATATGCGGAGGAAACGTGATTAATGAGGTTGTCGTAACAAAGTAAATCAACTTAATGGAATTGAAGAAAGAGGAGGAGAAGGCTCCAGGTTCAGTCTTAGCAGTTGTCATTCTGTCCTTATACAGGAAAAATGTGCAGATTTTCTTTTTTACTTCCTTCAATTTAGTAGATGCCCAGAAAGACATCAATGTTGTTTTTTTTGCCACGTAAAATATTGCAATCTCATTTTTATTGCACATCAAGCAGGCACACTTTTTATTGGCAAAGGGTATTTGAATTTGTGTTAGTTGTAATACATTCATGTCTGCACTTTTCTTTGCCATTAGTTTATATGGAGATGTCGATTTTTATGATGATGATTTGCAGTACTGTGCAAAAGCGAGGGCAACCATTAAATGCTGTTTGAGCAATGCAAAATGAAAAGGTCTGCAGGTCAGCACTTAGCAGGCAACAATGAAATCTGTGCTTTCCTGACAGGACAGGGCCACGAAGACATAAGCGGATCAGGTTGCTCATCCGGTAACCTAAACCTTTTAACTGTTTGCGCATTTAATTCCGCCCGCATGCAATTATCGAACGAAAAACAATTCGAAGGACAGACTGTTAATGCATTGAAGACTCATTGAAAAGTATTTCAAAGAACATTTATATTGCTTATGGATGCTGTTTGAGTCTTAAGATTATTGCCATTAATGGAGGGAGAATCAATGTCCTCAAATGGTGGTCGGAGCATAAAATGTGATTATTTTTGTTTAAGTGGAAAACAAATACTTGCACGAGGATGGAGAGAGGCATTCCGTTCCTTATATTGGTTGATGGAGAATTATTATTTGTGTCCTTTACATTGTTAGTTTATATTTAAATGTCCTTCATTATTCCTTCCCATCAAGAATGAAATGATACATTCCACATCATAATAGATGTGTTTGTTCTCAAAAGCGCAATCAAAGAGTTAGACATTTACAAAAATGCATTTTCTTTGCTGTGGTAATTCATTCTGGACAAACAAACAAAAATTCTCAATTCAAACATGGAACTAATACTACCCGAGGGTTTTGTGCTTGTTTATTTTTAGTTCCTGAACAAGACAAAGCTTTAAGCTCTTCAAGCCTCCCTGTACTTTTTTAACACTCATTGCCACAATGAAACAGCATCAGGTGTTGCTGAGCCTCATAGAAGCAAAACAATGGGATATGGGGAAAATTAGAGCCAAATCTACCAAATGAGCCAATCCAATCCATTACTCCAAATAAACCTTCTGATGTTTTCCTCTTGCCAAAACCGACAGACCAATTTCTACTAGAATTGCTCAAGCGGCCAAATTGATTTTAGACAGATCATCATTAAAAAAATATAATTAAAAATGTATTTCATGCCAGGGGCTCAGACTGCACAATTACCCACTAGGGGCAGTGCACAGATTGATAGACAAAGCTCAAAAACAACCTTCCATTTACACCTAAAGACAACATTTGAAAAAAAAATGACTTTTTCAACCTGTCAGTATAAACCCAACAGTGGCACGTTTTGTGAATTAAAAAAAAAAAAAAAAATCTGTCTCTCTTACGACCAAAATGACTGACTTACTGCAGCAAAGATATGGAAGCCGAAAATGATGCAAACTGTTGCATTCAAATGATTTTGGTGTCCATTTTTCCTCATCATTTGAGCTCATCCGCTTATGATTGACGTATACATTTTGTCCCAGCACAGACCAGTCCTGTCAGTGATTTGTAGAACGATGCCGCACAGAGTCTCTGGTGACATATCAACGCAATAAATTATCGTGTTGCCACACTGACATGACTCTGAGGATGATTTAGAGCCAGTGGTTCTAGTATAGACCTTGCAACCATGAATATATTGGCGGAGGGTTATTACTATCCAAATGTGTGGGTACATTTCAAAGCATGAGCTTTGCCATCTTTCCAACTATGTACTTTGACGCTATATTTTGTATAGATTGCAAGGTTGTGAGGAAAAGGCTGTCAAAAAGTAGTCCCCCTTGACAACTGGCGACAGGCAGCTTCGACTGAGGTCAAAGGTAACGCGGTTGAAAGGAAATGGAGTTGCTCCATTGGAGAAGGTTGAGCGTTCTATGGAATGCATATCTTAAAATACCAAAATAAAGGAGGCGTATTTCCATTTGATGACAATTCAGAGTTTGGATTAATTAATACATTATCGGGCAGATGTGTTTTATCATTTACATATCAAAATTAAAAGGCTTTTTTTTTTTAAGTACTGTGCACTGTGAAAACACAACTTTTATTTTTGCGGTCTAAAAGTTAGTTGAGACGACTTTACAAGGGAACAGTTTTTCAGAGTCAAATTTTTTTAGTTTAATATCCCAACCTAAAATGTTATCAAAATGCAATGCCTTTTGAGTTCATCCAATTTATTATTATTATTCTTAAAGTGTGGTCATACACAAGCGTTTTTATTTTTGACGGATGGGAAATATTCATATTTCAGCAATACTGAGATATAAAAAAAAAAAAAAAAAACATTTCAGTGGCAAACGGGCAGCAGATGGCATCCAACAGTGTTAATTGCTAGACAACTGCAGCATTTGCATGCTAAAACGACCTCATTTGAAGCATTCAAAACAAGCCAGTCGTAAGCCATCATCATCATCATAATAGCGAGCATCTCAACACCAGGATCGGGCAGCAGAGGCCAAACAGAAAAAAAACAAAAAACAATATACAGTATTCTTATACAACATGTTTTGCTCACACTGGGATTGAAAAGCTTTTACAAAAGTGTATTTACCTGGTAAATGTGCAAATGAGAGAAATGCAATTTAATCCAAAAGGATAATCTACACAGAATAATCTCTGTGGGGAATCAACAACATGATATTCCACTACCCTTCCCTTTCACTCACTTTACAGTCAGAACAAAAGGCAATCATCATCTCGCAGATATCTCTGTGACGGTCAAAAGACCTTCTGTCTAAGAGCTAAATGACACAAAAAGAGCTTTTAGAGAAGATGTTGGGATATTGGTACCAACGCTAGATGTTTCTTGCCAAACTATATGTCAACCTCCTGTTATTTAAACCCGTCATACTGAGCAGCGGCACGTCAAAAAATATATATTACTGAGAAAAATCTAACTACTAAATCAATAAAGTCCTGAATTTAAATCAAAAGTACTCAAAGTAAAAAAGACCAAAAACAGAAATCAACCAGGGAACTAAATACAAACACTTGGACAAGACACAAGTGGCCGAGAGAGCTGATTGGCAGACGGGAACAGGTAGACATAAAAATCTTAACGAGACAGACATAAAAAAAACGAGACACCACCAAAAAAAACAAAAGGCCACATAAAACAAAGCCACATTTAAATCACAAATTGAAAAACACACACACACAATGTATGTTATCCTCATCTGCATGCCTTTCCCAGTGCCTTCATTATTTGCATGTAGCGCTGCGGAGAAGAACAACAACAACAAGGAGCTAATCCGAGCAATGTTCCTCGGCGGCTTCGAGCTCCGGGGAGGGAAAGACGCGGCAATGACTTTCCCTGCGGGAGCAGATTAACCAACTTTAAAAAAGCTCCTGCAGGTCCACTTAAAAACTCCACGTTTGTTGACTCTACCTTCTTGACCAAATATCTCATTGTGCCCGATTGTTGTCGTCATCCCTGGCGTGATCCTTCTTGGCTTTCCTCGACCCCCTCAAGCGGGAAGCACGGCCAAGGTCTTAATGAAACACTGGGAATGCACAGTGGAGTCTCGATTCAAAGTTATTATTCCGCTGCGGCTGCCGTCGTGCATGGGGTCTTGTGGGGTCTTACATTTTGATTGAATTGTTTGGTTTTAGGTGGCTTTTTCGTCCAAAGTGTAGCTGTGTTGTGTCTTACATCGGAAAGAATCTATTTGCCGTTTTTTTTTTTTTCAAAAAATGTCCAATTATGATAATACTGCGCTAAAATAATTTTGGAAGAGAGGGACGCGCGGCAGTCGGCCTCCTGCGTCGGCTGCATAAAACATGAGCGCTGTGCTCTGTATGGATTGTCGAGGGGGGGGGGGGAACACTATGTGCGACGTTCACAATAGAAACCAGCGGAAAGCCTATGTGTATATGCATAATGTGTTTTCCTAATGGATGATTACATAAGTCCTGCGGGGTTCATCGGATTTATTTTCCCCCCCTCATAAGACTTCTTTAAGTGTGGGCTAAAAAGCTCACTTGTTCACGCACTCCATGAAAAAAGTCACACAAGGACACACGGGATTTTTTTTCATAATTTTAGCCCATTGTGAGTAGACTGAAGACAGCTAGCCGTGTGTGTGAGGAGGGGACACCAGCACTCAAGATTCTGAATGGCAGATTACATTTACATGGCAACACAAAAGAGCTGAAATGTGATTGGACAAAAATAAGGCACTTGCTGGGTAGCTGTGTGCATTTAGAGAAGACTGGGTTACCAAGATTGGGTTCATTATTGGGTTCAAATTGAAACCGCCATTTTGGATAGCCTTGAAGTTTAACTCAATTTAATGAACTGGTTCTTGGAAAATGTTGGTGGTGGCTTGATGTTCAAATTCTGGTCAGGGAAAAATCATAACGTCCAATTGAGTCCCAAGGCAAGACCTTTTTGTTCCGTGTTCCATGACAGCGTTTGGGCCAGTAGGGAATATAACGAGAATGCCACTCAGTTGAGCGTAGACCTCCACCAAGGCCGATCTCGGGAATCTAGATAATGAAGACGAATCAATTAAAAAGCCGTGTGCGGAACGCCGTGATGGATTGCACTGTTACCAATTCCAATGAATTATAGATAAACGAGCATCCAGAGAGATCTCTTGTTGCCTTTCAAAGTGCGGTGAGCTAAGAAGCCGAGGAAGTGTCTTTGGAGGTGAAACTGTATCCTTCTCGGGAGGGGGAGGGGAGGGGGGCGGTGGTTCTGGGACTTCAGCCATCTTGATGTATTTGCATCTTAACAACCTTTCTGCATAATTGAAAAAGTGGTTGTCTTGATCTGTGATATGGTAATTGCCTTCCTTTTCTGCCAAAGACTTTCTGGGTTTCTGAGGGAGCATCTGTCTTTGAGGATAGAAGAAAAAAAAAACCTGCACGTGTCACCCCCCCTTCGGTCTTTGAGCTCTGCGTTTGAGTATTTTCACAAGTGGTCGACGTCAACTGATTACAAGATCCAGTAAAGTTGACTAATCTTCAAACAGCAGTGGACGGAAGGAGGGGAGAGATGGCGGTGGGATGGGGGCGGAAGGATGAAGGATGGGGGCTGACTTTTCATGTGGTTTCATCCGACTCCAAATGGCTTCCAGAAGTGAGTGCACTGCAAAGCCTCAGCACTTAAATCAAAGCTTTTCATGACATGCTACTGGTGTTAGTCAAGTTGCGAGCATAAGATGTTTCGAGTCAAAGGTGATCCTTTTGTTCCAGAAGAAGAAGTAAGACAAGAAAAGTCCAACGCAATGCCATACTTAAGTTTTTGAACAAATCTGATCTGCGTTAGAAACATACAAAATCACCAATTGGGTTCATTGAAGACTCTTGATTGTTCAGTGCAAGCACAACCAAATTTGCGAGCACAAGTACCGTAATTTTCGGACTATAAGCCGCACCAGACTAAGCCGCACCAGCTAAAACCCGTGATTCCGGGTTCAAAATTTACGAAAAAAGCCGCGGCTTATAGTCCAAAATTTACGGTACTAGACAAAATGGATGACCGCAAATGGAAATGGAAAGAGATACAGTTCCGGATTATTTCTCAAGATTTGGATCATGGCCGGTTGAGTCAAACGCCAAACCGGTTGAAAACATCTCAGATGAGACAAAAGACTCCACTGACGCTTTAGCAACACAAATGTTTCACCGTCGCTACAGAGATGAAAACCAGTTGTTTAGATCCAGCCTGAGATTTCCACAAAGTCTTTACCGTTCAACATGAAGGGAGGGGGGCGGAGTTTGATCTGTGCAAATAGACCCAAAAACATGACAGGTGACACGCCATCAGCGCCATCTTTCATCTAAATCTGAGGACGCCGATGCGGCGCGGCGTCAAAACAAATAAGAGGTCGGCTGACAGATGAATACGCTCGTCTCGGGTAGTGTAAACAGCTCGTCTGCTGTCTGTACAGATGCGACCGTCTCGATCGCATTTCCGTCTCATTCTAATTGGATGATTAACGCAGAAGGAGCAACAGTTTAACATCGGGTCAAAAAGGCGTAAGGCGAAAGAACGGCGCCTCTCGGAAAACATCTGTCGCGGGCGAGCCGGCCTTCATTGTGCAAACGCTTGACCCGCTCGCTTCATTAGCCGACGCCGGTTGCCAATTACGCCGTTCACTTCAAGTGCCCGGGCTGACCACCAATCAAACGGAAAGCGAGAAAACAGCCGAGCGGAGGCGAGAACGTGTTACGTGCTCCACAACGCAGCTGAGTTATTTTTATGGCTTCAGGATAAACTATTAGCACTCTTTCATTTGCCACTTTTAAGGGAGTAAAAAGACGGAATATGTATTGAATATTGTCGAGGGCGAAGAGGCTAAAAGGCAAATAAAAAACTGCTTGTGGGTGTGGTAATGGTAAAACGTCTATAAAACAAAACTGGGCATCATTAGGGCTCGGGCGCCGGGGTGTTTATTGTTATCCCGAATCGACTTTGAGAGCAAAGTAAACATTTTGTTTTAAGCTCATGTATGACCCCGTCCGTCCGTCCCTGCGCAATGTCACAGTCAGATGCTTGATGCTAATTAAATACACATCATACATGTAAGTCTTGCCTGTGAGTCCAAAATCAATACAGACTTTGTTTAAAGAGCTGCTAATGCCCGTGGCTCGTTGCTTCGCAGACACTAATAACTTGGCTGTGGACCGCAACCACGACAGATAAAGACAGCCAGGACACCTTGCGATCAATACGGCCCAGGTCTCAGTGTTTTATCACCTCTCTTTCTCGTCAGAGGCCTTCCCGCTGCAGATGCAATTATTGCAAACGTACCTATGACGACTTTGGGCATTGCCATTTTAAATATAGTATAAGTTGCACGACTGAGTTTGAGTTAGCACAATGGTCATTTGTAGGTTGCTAAGTTTCCCTCCATTAGCCATATCTTCAAGCTTCTTTGGGTCAGGGGGTGAACAACATCAGCCCCGGTGCGGTCGCAGCCGAGAAGGCGCCGCATAGCACCCGTAATTCAATGTTTCAAGCAGGCTGTCCAATAAAGGCAAGTCTCACACATGGCTGACTATGTGGGTCAGCCTTGGATCATTTGCAGAGGAGGAGGCCAGCGACTGGCACCAGATTCACCCCCCTCGCCCACACCCCAACGTGTGAACGAGTGAATGTGTCGTCTTCGCCTGGAAGCTGGAGGCCCCCCCCCCCCCCCCCCCCCCTTTGGGTCATCCCGGCCAACTCTTCTATGGGAAACCCGTCCTCTGCCGCCTTCCTCCGAGGCCCCCCGACCCTCCGTCCTCTACCCGACTGCACCCAGATGCCTTTGTGAGCTCCGGGGACAAAACAGGGGGCTCTTTGGAGGCCACCAATTAGTCCTCCCCCACGGGGTGACATGGCCGATGAATGGAAGGACCCCCAAACCGTCCACGCATATAATCTCAGCTGTCTCTTTAGAGGCGGCACTGTCACAAGCACACAAATTCAACCTTGTTTTCGCATTCTGGATTTAAAGCCACGGCTCGTTGGTGCAAAAAAAATGAGCATCCGGATGCCGGCGAGCCACTTTGTCACGGTGGAATTTGTTCGTCTCCATGAGGGTTCATCCCGGAAGATATGCAAGGATGACTTTCGCACAAGGTGTTTTTTTTTAGCCTATCAATCAACCAGTGACAGGAACCACAATAGAGAGTGGGAATCCATTACCTAAACAAACAAAGACATAGCAAGACTGTCTACTGCAGGAAGCTCAAGCAAAGGGAGTGACTGTGTAAACTTAAGTGGTGATTGAGAAGACCCGGGAGGGAGGGAGGGGCGGGGGGGTCACCTACAGCATGTAAAACCGCGGGCGTAAACATGTCACAGATGTTGAGATGTCTCATTTGACGGCGCTTTCGGAAGTCATCTAAGACATCTTAAAACAACACTTAAAAGTTTGTTGATGAATGCTCGGGCGGTCCGAAAAATAAGAACAACCAATGCGCCCACTGGACACAACATTAGGTACACCTGCACAGTCGTCACTAAACAGGAGGGCAGATGTGCTAACCGCTAGCCTCCACCATGTCGCTTTGATAAAAATGTAACAAAAAAGTACTCCAATAACTTTCTGGACTGAAAATTCCCCAAGTGTGTCCTTCGTAAGCATTAAAAAAGCAACCCAAAATATTAAAAGCATCTTTCAGTATGACGCCGTGCCATCGCGGTACACCGCTTGACTGCAAAGGACAATAAACATATTGCTACATAAATTCCTCGCGCGGCATGTGTCTCGAAATGCCATGTCATTATTTTTTTTTTTTTTGCTCCTCCTGTGGAATGATCAGCTTTAGGGAGCTTCTGAAGATCTCACTGCTCGCGTCTCTTCTCAAATGTCAGGCGTGGCACCAATCAGGTGGACGTCACGAAATCACCTCATATCTGCTCGGAAAATGTGAAGGAGTTTACCGATGAGTCGAGGACAGTATTACGTAAGGTTTATTGGAACTCGCTAACATTTCAGCATGAGATTTCTTCTCAGCAAAACAAACAAACAAAAAAAGCATCAAGAAGAAGCGCATAAGCTCTTTGTTGGCGGCCATCAGCCGAGAGCACAGCCGAGCTATTTTATGCTCGGCTGGAGAGTCAGGCAGCGATTTATCTTTGTTTCACTTCGCATACTTGAGGAATACTCTACTATTCCCAAACAGTGCGATGGGTGCAAAGGGCAAGTAATTTATGGACTACAATTTTAGCCCCCCAAAAAAGAGGTTGATGGTGTCAAGCGTTCACACGTGAAGAGAAGGAGACGTTAGGTGTAAGGCAATAGATCAAGACAAGACGTCCAGGCCGAGACTTAAAATAGCTTAGGCTGTCAACCAAATAATGGGAAGGAGTTTTTTTTGGGGGGGGGGGCTTAAGGTAAGAATGTGTGACCTCCACCTGGTATAGAGTAACTTCATCGTTTTTCGCGGCCTTGCTACGAAAGGGTACTACAGCAGACCACACACTACGACATGGCTGACATTTTTATGAAACTATTAGTGGACATATATCATATGTCATTTCCCATGGTGCAAGTTACAAAATAACTGAGTGACAATATTGGATTAGCTCAAATTTAAATGATACTAATTACTTCAGTTTTGTTCTGACACCAGAAAAGCTCAATTGTGATCAATTCAATACCCTGAGAATTTAATCGCCGAGATGGATGAGAATATTCACGGAAATATATAACTCATTTCGCTGCACTGCATCACAGCTACAATATTGTTGAATTAATTATTAGCAATTAAAATAAACATGTTAAAAGCTATCATTTCGATAGAGCTCTGCTACTGGATCTCATTAGTAGGTCTACGTGTACCTAATGTGGAGGCCGCTGAAATTGCAAGCGGTGCATAATAAATGATGGTAAATGAGAGAAGGCATGTTCATTGTCTCTCACTGTCGCACTGTAAAACCGTTGCTTAATGAGCGGAGACAAGCCTCAGCTTCTTCCTGACCTAGAAAATGTAGCAAGAAAGAAAGAAAAGCGGCAGCAATAAATAGCCAAACTGTAAATAAAAATAAATGGCAATGCTGATGATTTTGGACACGCGTGCTCATTAGCCACCCCGGAGAACTTCATCACATCGTACCGACGAGATGCTTCTGCTTCCACTCTCTCCTCCCTCTGAGCATTTACTGGCTCGCTTGCTGAGTCTCCGTTCTCAGGCTCAATTAAGCTACAGTAAGTAAAACAGCGGTGCACCCTGTCACATTCCATCCACTCGCGTGCTCAGTGAGAGACCCGCTAAAACAAACGGGCCTTAGAGGAGCCCACTCTGGCCGGCAGCCATTACCATCTGAACAACCCACTTCCCACAATGAACCACCTTGACAGACCCTCGCTCGGTCGGTTGAAACATATTCAGGGGCACATAAAGAGAGCTCTGTGCGCATTTCGACGCTCCTGCTCTACCTCTGCTCCGGTCATGCTCGGATTAGCTCCCGCTGCTGCAATATTTACCTCACGTGGCGGGTGGCGGGTGGGGGGGTTACACACCTAAGAACACACACGCGCACAGCGGGATGGCCGAGAGTGCAGAAGGGAAAATGTGCACGAACACTTTCACTAACGGGAGCAAGACGCTGTGAAACTGAGAGCTTGCTTCATCAGCCTTTACTCCTAACATAACAAATGAGTTTATTTCTTCAGGAAATTGCCAACATCCAACAGTCTGGTAGTCATGGCTCCCAAAATGTGGTCCAAGTTATTGGTTGTTAACTGTTTTCAATAGCGTATTTATATGTAAATGTGCCGCTGCGGTTTAAGCCACTCAAACGTAGCCTTTAGGCCAGAAGGGAAGCACACTCATAATTCGATCATTTCCTCTGCTAAACTTCAAGCCCGAATAGAAGGAAACAATCGCCTTATCGGCTCAAACACAGACGAGGGGAAATATCATGTGATTTAGCGGGCTACCCCATACAAGTTTTTGGTCTTATCGTTATACATTTGATCGGTGGGAGGTGTCGAATGGCTCTTTGTGACGGCAGCCCGCGGGGTGGGCGGGCGGGCGTGCAGCAACACAATCACAACGGCTCGGGTTCAACCGAAACATTAAAATCAGATATGGTCCGATAAACTCACTCGGTTATGTTTTTCATCACTTCACAATAGAAGAGGCAGGCCGTTTAACCGCACAGCCGCCGCGCACGACCGAGATCCGGCTCGAAAGCATGAGTCACTGTCCTCCCCGCTCTCTGATGTTCAAATTGCAAACATATTGTCATTGAGAGGAAAGTGAAGGAAAGCAGATGAGGTTTTAATATGCGTTGTTGTAATCCTCCCACGCAGAACAGTGGCTTGTCACTGCTTAGCGTTTCGATGGCCATTTTAGAAAAACTCTATGGCAATTCAGATTACATCATCGGTCTGGAAACGGGGTGATTAGTGAATGAAAGTGACAAAAGAATTTAAAACTAAAGTTGAAAAAACATTTTCCTGAACAAAAAAACATTTTAAAATGTTCTTTTTTAAAAATGATAAAACGATGTTACATGGTTGTCATGGTAACAAATATCAATTAACCTGTGAGCCACAAAAAGATGGCTGACTTTTAACTTTTATTTATTTTTAGTTACCAACAAATTACAAAACCTTTTTTTTTCTCAAATCCAATGCAGCTAGTCAAGCAAAATGTTTACATTTGTTAAGAAAATTTGAAGTGAGAGCTATCCCAGTGGTTTTAATCCCAATTGGCATCTAAGATTTACAGCATCCAAACATGTCAAAAGCCTCCAACTGACCTTGCCATGGATACAATCTGCATCAAGTCATCTGACTCCCAGCACATAAAAGATATCTGATGTAACAGCACATGACAGGTAGAACCAGCCCCAAAACACAGATAGTAGATAGCTGGGAAGAAAATAGACACAAGGCACCACCACGCAACATATGCTAGCCCTCAGGCTATGTGTGCTTTACAAAGCCCTATATTGTACATGTCTACCATTACACTAAGTGCAACTACATTTACATTACATGTTACCACTTCTTGGATAACCAATAACAAAATATATACTTACATTGAGTTTGAAGTTTATGGTGGCGCATTTCTGCACACTAAAATGGGCATCTCTGCACCTGTATGACCCCACCTTCCTCCATGTATTAGCAGCAAACTCACTCTCAAGGCTTCTTCGAAGCTTATTACGGCTCACAAGTAAGGATAGCGTTTCATCAGCTCGGCAGGTCATAAAGTATCCCATTTGTTCCTTTGCAAATGACTGCAATTGTGAGCACGCTCCGATACATGTCCAATGGTGAGATTGCTATCATTTTAAAAAGGTAACCAAAGCTACTTTAACTTGTGAGGTCCTTTACCCTCCCCCTTTAGTTCTCTGTGGATACATCCCACTGTGACAGATATATCTCCTTTGAGCTCCATGTACTCGAGAGCTACGAACCAACCTCCACACACACACACACACACACACACACATATTTTTAGATAGATGGATAGATAGATAGATAGATAGATAGATAGATAGATAGATAGATAGATAGATAGATAGATAGATAGATAGATAGATAGATAGATAGATAGATAGATAGATAGATAGATAGATAGATAGATAGATAGATAGATAGATAGATAGATAGATAGATAGATAGATAGATAGATAGATAGATAGATAGATAGATAGATGAAATCAAATTGTCCGTGGTGAACGTCACGTTAACGCTTCTATTGATTAGTCTGGTCATCCATTCCTTCGTAATCCACACACGGGGAAGAGCCATTTTTAAAAGCTGTAAAATGCTCCTGAGAATCAGAGAATCAATACCTTCCCCAACCACAATTCTCTTTTATAACGGTATCGTTTCATCATCGTGTAAAAGTGAAAAACAGATGACATTTTGTTTGGTTGGCCGCAACTTTCGATAAAATGTCATGATGATAATAAAGTTTTGATTGACATTATGGAGGGCGGGGGGGGGGGTATTTAGTTGTCACAGCATGAATCAAACTTTTCCATTGCTCATGTCGTGTTCTTTAGAGATGAATCATCAAAATTGGGTTGATTTGTACAAAACCCAGATGGATCAAATCGACCCAAGCGCTAGATTGCTTCAATTGAGCTTTTGTAAAAGCTGACTCTTGCCTTTAAACACATCATGTCATTGGACTGTGAAAAGTGTAGCTAATTTTGCAACCAGTGCATTCCACCAGTCAGTCTCCTTTTCAATTGACCGGTGGAGCATTCCAAATAACAATCAATTCATTAAGGCACCTCCTCTCGTACTTTAGCGGCGGAGTAGTCACAGCTCAGGCTACATTTACTCCATTAATTAGCCCCCATGTTACAGGCCAGGAGGTTATCCGAGTGCCTCCTCGGTGGGCCGGGCAGCGAGAGTGGCGCTTTATTATGCAAGTGGCGCAGCTAGGTAGAGCTGGCGCGACACGCTAATTGAGGCCACGGAGGCTGCCTCATACAGACGGCTGCCGAATGGGAATGGAAATAGCGGGAGGCCCGGAGTGGTCTGCCCTCGAAAGCCATCACACCTCATCAGAAATATCAAATATTAACCATAGGAGTGTTGAAACGGAGGAAATCTTGCAATGTGTGCCTTACTGAAAAGCATCACATACGTGCGTCCTTATAAATCGGAGATGCTAAGCTAACACGCTAAGATAACATGCATGTCACGACTTGGAGATAATTAAAAAAGACTAACAGTGAACGATTTAGATTCCAACCAGATGATATCATCGGTATGTGTGACGCTTCCTCGTTCCTTGTGCGCTATCTTGGTTTGCTTATTTAGCAATGTCTGACTCAACCGCACCACGCACACACTTGAGTCCTTCACCTGTTAATGTGTGAAACAAATGACCGCTGCAGTGGCGCCAGCACAAACACATGTCTCGTCTTATCAAGCAGCCACGCGCAAACATGTTTGCTGAGCAGGGGGGTGGGCCCCACTCTGTGCTTTTATGGAATTCAGAAATGGATAAATAAATATACAATATATTGTACATGTAATGGACATTTTAACTCAACCAAAATCAAAGTTTGCTCATTTCCGTCCTGGATAGTCTGCAACAAACCAAAAGTAGAACGTTCATGCGACTCGAGTGACTTTAAAATCTCCGCTTAAATGATGACAATAGAATAAAACTGCTGCTGCTAACTTGCCGGTATGTAGGTCAGAGCTGCACCTCCAGTCTCCTCTCCTCATGCCATCTCCTTTCCTCGCTTGCATGTGTGCTGATGTAACGTACTGTAAAAGCGCGGATGAGCTCGGGATGGTGCTTAGAGACGTTTCCTTCATTTCTAAAAACAGCAACACTGATATTACCTCACGCGCCAGGTTAGGTTTCTTGCCGGTGTAGCTCCAAAACAAATTGACCCGTTTCAGTGAGACCAAGGCCACCAAATCAAATGCGTGTTGGGTTTGTCGAAGATAAAATTCACCTGCTCTACCTTTCAACCTCACCTAAACTTTACACTCTGAGCGGTATTCTAGTTTGTTTATTCTTACATAATTAGAACAGCTTTTGTGTCATCGTTCCACTGAGTGCTTTTGGTCTTGAGCCCGGAAACCCGGAAGCTTTTCTAAATGCCACCTTGATCCGAATGCAAAGAAACACAGTCGGTCAAGTCGTGTAAATGATTAACGGATGCCGAGTCTTGATAGCCTCTGCTCTTCCTATCTGGTTACCAGGTGAGCTAACCTTACCGGATCTCATGCACGGTGCATGAGATCATATGTTCTCTCGTAGAATCAGATCCAATTGGGAAGAGGAATAAAAAAATCCTCCGATGATTTTGTGTCACATGACGTAAGCCATGCCTCAGCTTCCAAACTTAATTAAAAGGTCAAGAGTTCAATTCTAGTGGCATTGATACATTTTGGAGGAACAATACTCTCACGTAAAATTTCAGATTACGCACTGATTCAGAATGCGAATGCAGGCAATGCACGCAGCGGCATTCGTAGTCTTTACACACACACACAAACACGCACGCACACACACTGTATTCCTCATACAAAGGAGACAAACTCAGGGTTCACACACCTTTGCAGACCCACAACCATTGGCTTCTTGGCAAATAAGCTGAAAGGGCCCCCGGTAGACGCTGATGAATGAGTCAAGCCAAGCATGCTGCGAACATTATCAAGAGTGGGGGGTGGGTGGGTGGTTGGGGTTGAATGAATACATTATCATGCAAGGCACTTCTCTCTGCTGGCCACCTCGCTCACTCGCTCGCAGCTTGTCACTCTTTCCTACCCGTCAAGACTCTTCGCCTCACGACAGGCCAGCATGCGGCCCGGCTTTTGTGCGCCTTAAAGAAGGGCGGCTCGGAGGTAGAAGCTTATTTATCTCGGCTTAATCATCCTCACTGTCGAAGCGTCAGCCTCTCACTTCCTGTCTACTTGGCCAAATGTCCAGACACTTTCTATTAGTGGCTCTGACAGGCTGGCTTCCTTCTCTCGCTTCTATCCACTTAGATATCCTGATTGCTTCCCATTGCCACGACCCGCCCAACACCTGGCGGTGCGCTCGCACTTGATAGCTCGATCATCATCGGCGCTGTCTGTCATTCGGACGTTTTCCGCCTTTGGCCCAGGATGCGATGCTTAAAAATCACATTGGATTAATTGCATTTAGCAATGCTTTCTCTGGTTTCGATCAATATAATGCGATAAACGTGTTTGCTGCTGAGAGAATAATGAGAAATCACAGGACTTTGTCAAGGCATGAACTTTTTTCATCAGCGTAATCAAGAATACAAATTCCCAAGCAATCTGAGTGCTACAATAAATAGTCATCCAAACATGATTAATAATCCTGAATTGCCAACTGTGCTCGTTTTGTGTTATCCTGCTACGGCACACAACAATGAGCTAACAGTGATGCTAATGCTAGTCTAAGATTCAAGCTCTGTTTCTTTTTTTCTCAAGTTTTGGTTGGGTTAGTCTTAAAATTCAGAGCCCATGACATGTGGCCTGAAACTTTATGTATTATTACTAATTGTAATTTGTTTAGCAATCTTAAAATGCTAATGGTCACCTTATTGTAAAACATCAGCGTAAGCAACTGTTGTATTTCCTGATCCCTGGTGGCACAAAGCAAAAAAAAAATCAAGCACAAGACATTTGGTGCGCTTGTCATCTTTTTTTGTTTCATGTGTCAATCACTGGGCCTCTGAGAACGACGAGCGATGTCACATTTGCTTTTAAAACTAAAAAGCTGCCACCGAGCGTAATCCAGGTGACAGTTTGTTTATCTTTCAACAAAGCGCATTTAAACAAACCAGAGAAAAGTGTTTAGTCGGAGAGATGTAGGATTTCCCTGACTGTCACAGCAGCCACCAGGCAGATCAGGACTACGTGTAATGTGTAATGTGCTCACGCATGCGTGTGTGTATTTGAGATGTGAGTAAGTCTTTGTGAGGCCTCCATAAGTACTCCCAGCCCGGCGCTCCGCATGAGCTGATGGACAGACGGGCCGGGAACACTGGGGGCCTTGTGGCCGCGGCCAGCATGTGTGTGCATGTGTGGGCACTGTGGTGACGGGATGGGGGGGTGGAGGGGGGGACGTGAGAGGTACTTGGCAGCGTAAGTCACAACGTTTCCACCGGCCACGCCACCAGAGCGTGCCACATGGCTGCAATTTGTTCATTAACTATGTAATAAATGTACGCGCACACACAGAGGTAATATTGTTCCGAGTTCTGCCTGATTGGATTGTGAAATGGAGGATCCTCCAGGGAATCGCTCGAAGTCCGCCGGCCACTCTGACCGAGACAGGAAGAGGCAGGCCTGATTTTCTAACAAGGTTTGAGACGCAGGAACATATGTAGTCGATAGTTTGCTGTTTGTTTTAAGCGGCACTAGGAATAAAGCAACTCGTAATGTGTTTCATCATTTTTCAGATACAAATCAAATTCTACCACTCAACTTATTCAAACTTTATCGCTTCGTGCACTGGCGCACAATCATTTTGGAACAAATAAAGGGCCTTCCCAAACTTTCCCAAGAGCGTTAAATTGGCCTAAATTTCTCAGAGTGACAGATGATTAAGCCTGAAGGGGGTGAATAATGAGTCTGACCCGTGATTGAGTCACTTAATTGATTAAGCGAAACAAATCTGTACTCATTTTTAGCTCATCCGTCCATCCATGCATCCATTTTCTACCACTGATCTGGAGTCGGGTCACGAGCGCAGCAGCTTAAACTACTCTAATTTGAATATAACTGTGAATCTATTTTTTTATTATTTATATGAAAGCGTCCTGCAATCAAACAGCGACCAGTCTGCCGTGGCCCCACCTGCAACGCTAACAAGGACAAACCGGTATAAAAAAAAAAATGAACGGTCAGTCCGTAGAGTGAATCCTCAAGTAAGTACAGATCACAGCAGAGCTTTTACTCTCTACCTGGAAGTGATTAATATTAGCCCAAGGCCAATGGCAAGCAATCTGTCATCATCATTAAGCCGTTAGATGAGCAAGAGGAATGCTTGTTACAAATGACCCGGCGGCTAGGATGTCACCTGACGAGGTCCCGTCCGGTTCAGGGCCGGGTTTCGGAGCGCCGTGATGACGGCTGAGATGTAACGGCAGCAGAAATGCGGAAGAGGGAAGTTGGAGAGCGTGGATAATGAGATGAAAACTTCCTTGTGGATGCCGCATGTGAAAGAACCTGTGAGAGAGTATGACTGCTGCTCTGCCGTGAGCATACAGATCACCTTACACGTTGGATTTCCTCTGCTTTGATGACTAAAGCGCACCATACACACAAACACACACAAACACACAGTCATGAATGCATGCATGGCTGTCCAGTCCCCCCCCCCCCCCCCTAGGATTAATTCACCTGCCGCACCTGAGAATGCAACCAACGTGATGTCACCTGCACTCTCATCACTTCAAAAGGTAAAAGAGCACCTCGGTGCCATCAGCACAATGGGCCAGCACACCTTCTCACTTCCTCTAATGGCAATCCCCTTGTCGCAGAAGGTCCATATGCGGAAGGTGCAGAATTACATAGACAATGAGGCTTTCTTAAGTTACTGCCCACTGGCCCTCCACGCTCACAATGAGAAGTTTTCCAAGGGAGTTCTTGAGCAGGATGCAGCACAGAGGTTAGGAATCACTGCATGAGGATGGCTTCGGCTTGAGAGGACACACACGCTTAGCATGCATGTGTGCACCCGACAGCCGTGTCGCCGCTTGCCAGTTGGCTCCGGCATGAACGCTCCCACAGGAGAGGCTCACAAGCCGGGCAGGACGCGATAAGATGTGGTGATAGTGCAAGTGCCACATTAGTGTAGTTTTTGCCGTGATCTAGGTCAGGAAAAAAAAAGAGAAAAAGAACTGGAGCCAAAATTCAAGCATGGCTCCTTGAAGCAACACAGCTTATTGTTGAGTATGTTATACAGCAAGAGAAAAGAGATTGAATAGGATAGTTGAAGAGATGGACAGACAAGATAAAAAAAAAAAAAAAAATGACCAGCTGACAAAAAAGTATGAGCTGGCAGACAGATAGATGGCGTCAGATGATACCGGATTAGTCTCCAACCACAAACATATTCAGGGTCAGAACGGAGGTAAACAAAGAGCCTGGAGCCAAAGCATGAGTAAGTACAACAAGTATTCATTCAGCACATTCTGAATCAAAATTCAGAAGCGCAGAAGAAAAACCTGGCTAGATCGAGAGATGTTTTGATAAGCGGGCCCGACCAATATGGAATTTCTGAGGCCGATACCAATTCCGATATTTGGTGGAGTAAAATTCCGCTGAACAATGAGATGGCCGATTTATTTTGGTTGGTTGATATGTGGAAAATTCGGTTTGTGGCTGGATAACCAGATAGATTGACCAATTGATTGAGAAGTAGGTTTGGATTTAGTGTATTATGACAGACGGATACATATACTCCTCGAAGGTCCTTCCCACATGGCTTCCCTTTGAATCCATCAACCTGATCTACCATCAAAACATGCAGCTGAGCATGAAACAGTAGGCCTGGGCCCGTCATCTATCTGGCTTGTCATGCACATGGCCAAATAAGCGGGTGTTTAATGTGCCGAAATACACCAGAGGAGAGGCGGCGACGCTCGTTGAAGAGTCTCAATCTGGAAGCTTGTGAATATATTCAGAAGCAAACAGCAAAGCAGCAGCGGTGTTTGCCAGGGAGAGCATGAAAAGATGCACGTGCAAAAGAAGCGATGGAGGGTTCACCGCTGAGATAAAAATGGAATCCATTTTGGTTCCTGAAGCACACTCCACACAGCGCCGGGACCCGCTCGGTGCATTTGGCCGCCATTGGCGCTTCGATGGCTTCCCCTCCACTCGCTCCGTTCCAATTGTTCTGCCTTCCCCTCACTTATCATTTCCTCCGGTCACACCTCTTTCCTTGAATTCCTCTCTCTCTCTCTCTCGAGGCAGACGGGCCCCCCTCTTTGACAGTCACAGGTCCTGAAACTATGGCAACGGAACGAGAGGAGCAAACGCTCTCTATGATTAATAGATGAGAGATGAGGTGCCAATCGTTCAAGCTTGGGGAGGAGGGACGGATGGATACACGGCAACAACAGCGTGCAAACATGTATGCACAGTCACACACAGGAACAAGAGGCCACGCCCTGATTTACCGGGGTGACCATTTGATGCATGTTTCATAAAGAGCGTTAATACCATTTAGCCCTCCATCCATTTTCTATATGGCGGATCATGTTATGGTAGGCTGGACAGGAGACATGGTGAGGGGTTGATTCAGTTCAGTTTACATTTTTTTTTTACGTTTGTTTCCATTGTAACACGGTTGTCCAATTATATGACTTTTTGATTGTCCCTTCAGTGTTTCCGTACCCAAATTTGTAAACCAAGCAGCCATTTTTACATTGTGACAGATAATCATACACAATACAAAATAAAGGCTATTAAACTGTGGAGTACATTTTAAAGTGCTTATTCTTAACTCTTCTGATTGTGCTCGGCAAATTGCATCAGGGGATGCAATGTAAATGTGTAATTATAAGACCAGGCGCATCACACTTAGGGAATCCCTGCAGAAGAATATAAGAAAAACAAAAGCCTCCTTTGAAACCGATTGAGTGGGATTACGACACAGAAGGCATTGAAGGCCCTTCCTTATGTGTTCATTGTTTAAGGCGACTGTCAGCTATGATGTCACACTATTTGCGTAGTAGGAGCAGGGATCACCATTCAGGATGTACTAGTCGAGGACGCTTCGGTACAATATCGTGACAGACTGAACTAAACTTTCCTCAATTTTTTCTAGTTACTCGTATTTCCTAGCTTGGGGCTTGACTCGTTTTTGCTAGCTTGCGGCTTGACTCCTTTTTGCTAGCTTTGCTAACATGGCCAAGACGAGCAGCTTGCAGTGCCACGGACAGAATCACCTGATTTTCAAAATAAAACTCCTTTCATGCTCTCATGGTCAATCACAATTTTTCTAGTTATTCGTATTTGCTAGCTTGGGGCTTTACTCGTTTTTGCTAGCTTGCGGCCTGACTCCTTTTTGTTAGCTTTGCTAACATGGCCAAGACGAGCAGCTTGCAGTGCCACGGACAGAATCACCTGATTTTCAAAATAAAACTCCTTTCATGCTCTCACGGTCAATCAAATCTTTCTTTCTTTGTCCGTCGATTGGGGACGGCTGCTTTAATGTATAGTTTGAGACTTCAAGGCCACTCATGTGAACACACAAAGCACTGCTGCTACTGCTGCTTCTGGATTATCTCCGCTAATGCATCCCCGCTCTCGGTTCCATTTGACTAATGACAACCAACCCAACTCGGCCGTGACAAAAACATTTCCACATGTTCTACGGACTTACAGTGAGCATTACAAAAAAAAAAAACAACAGCAACAATTCCATGATGTTTTAAGCTGATTGTAAATGCTCCAGGATGTTTGATGCTTTTTTTTTTTTTCATCCTCAGCCCATTTGGCCAAGTTGAACCTATAAAACGCATCTCCAAGTCGACGGGCTGGCATTCTAATTCACTTTGTATTAAAAACAACAAAGCCTCGCCAGGGACCATCAGACAAAACACCAACGAGCCACCCAGCCAATTCTGTCATTAACTTGCAGCGTGTGAGAGTTTTTGCCCGCTCCTTCATGCTTGTGGCATTTTTGGCATCCGAAAGGCGCTCAATCACTTATGCTAATGTAACAAGGATGCCCATTGTTTTTAGACATGGACTTGTATTCATTAAAGCCGCTTGAACGAGCACAATGGAGCTTAGAAAATAGAACGTCATGTGTGCATGTGTGTGTTTTTGTGTAACGTCGATAACATTTCACAGCAAGTGATTAGCAACTGATTACAATGTCAGTGAGCCTTGTGGTGAATAAAGCCACTGTATGGCAAGATCCGTTCTCATGGTGTTCACTGCGTGGGAGAAGAATAACTAAAGCAACTATAAGAAGAAAATCTAGAACAAAGACAACTTTTTGAATCAGAACCCATATTAGATGACCTCGGCGAAAATCACTCAATGTGTAACATTTAGAAAAATATTGAAAGCATCTTTCATTACACCAGAATGTATTTCCAAGAAAGACACGTGCAAAACATACATCATTTTATGATTATGCGTTATTCCGAGTCTCGCTATTAAGGCAGTTTTGCCTTTCACTGCTTTCCATCAATGTTGCTGCAATTTTCCGACAGAATGTGAAAATGGGTCAAAGTAGGTGCGAGGAACAAAAAAGGGCTTTTACTTGCACCAATTTTGTAGAGTCATTTATTTTTCACTCATTATTGCTACTTTTTTTTTTTAACGCAACACGGCTGATGAAAAAGATAGTACTATTAAAAACTGTTGTACCATCAAAAGAATTGGAAGCTTTTCATGTCATGGTGGCAAGGTCCTTGATTCAAATCTCAGCTCCCATGTGGCGTTCGATTCATTCAATCCCATGTGGCGTTCGATTCATTCAAGACTCTCAATGCAGATGCATTAATGTACGCTACAACCTTAGTCCAGCAAGTACAAAAGGATTTGATGCTGTCCGGTTGAAACGAAAAAAAAAAAAATCATCAGCAAGCCCACACACTGAGGGTGTGCATTAATAAAACATGGCTGCCATGAAATAGGCATAAACGCAACGACTACTAAACGCCTCGGTATTGACTCTCATTGAACGAGCGGTGACAGTTAACAGTGGCTTGACTGGCCTCATTGTTTAGAGAAGGAGGCCAATTCATTTTGAAAAGAAGCAAAGCCATTTATCAATTATTCAACGCCACTGTATTCAGGCAGCGTATTTCCTCGAGTGGCACATTTAAATACCAACTCGCACTCCTGTTGGCCCCCTTCTTTTCCTTCTCTTTCACACACGCAGTGTGACAAATACACATCAGTCATAGACAATTGCTATTGTTAGAAGATCGGCGGATCAAACGCGCCACCGTGCCACGCTCCAGCATGCAGCTTCACTGTAATGCATCTTTTCGCAATACAACATGTCACTGGATGAATTGTTACAAGGCAGATAAGCACTGTTTGGGCTTTGTTTTTTTTTTTTCCCCCTGCCTCTGGATGGTAGCCTGGCCAGATTTACACGTTTTCTCCAGTATGCCTCGAGAAAATTTTATGTGCCCTGAAGGCAATGGTTTAGAAAATGATTTATTTATTTTTTTTACAAAAAAAAAAAAAGAAAAAAAACTTGCAGTTTTACATGAGAATCTATTAATTGTTCAAAGCCAACGTATTGGGCTCACACAGGTTTAATCTTTAAGGTTGTTTAAAAAGCACACAAAAACAAAATTATGTGAACTTGAGAGAAAGAGAGAAAATGGGGAGAGAGAGAGAGAGAGATAGAGAGCGAGAGACAGACAGAGAGAGAGATTGTATATTTTTTAAATCTTTAAGGTTGTTTAAAAAGCACACAAAAACAAAATTATATGAGCTTGAGAGAAAGAGAGAAAATGGAGAGAGAGAAAGAGAGAGAGAGAGAGACCACTTAGAGTGTTGTCTGGGTGTTGCCATTACGCGCTCTCGTGTGTGGCTTGTGTACCCCCCCCCCCCCCCCCCCAACCTCGGAGCTTGTTTAAAAAGCCGCACAAAACAGCAAGAAAAGAACTTTTCCAAAGAACACATTTCATTAGCTATTGCAACATTGATACTGTTCATTTGACTAGAGCAATAGTGACCACTAATGGTTTCCCTGCACCCTGCACATGCAGTCCCTGAACACACCCCAGCGTGAGCAGCCAAAGCCTGCTACACCATACTTGAACCCGGTCAGAACAATACACGGTCAATAGGTTAAAACACATGGTCAATAGGTTCATATCGCATTACCACTAATTTAATCCCGATGCATGTCAATGGAGACGTTTGCAGTCATTGATTTGCTTCATGTCTGGATGTAAATCAGTGCTGTCATTTGACTAGCACTACATTCAATAAAGGGGAAATGCGTTGGAATCATTTCAAAAATTATATATGTATGTTTTTTAATCCACATTGGGTGTTTTGGGATTTATGAGATCCTTAAACCAACAGTAAACAATCATTTGGTGAAGAGTCTTGCTTGAGTTCCTTTTTGTACATCTTTTTTTTAGATGAAAAATGACCTCATTGCTGTTGTTTTATGAATTTAAACTTAATAATTTGCAATTCTGTAGTCCTCCTGAAAATGACACTTATATTCCATATGGATAAACAACCTAAAACGGAACACGCTCGGATATGTGCTCCAGAATAAATGACAAAAACACAAGGCAATCACGATTTGTCTTGAAATGTCATATTCAAACTTTCAAATCGCTTTATAAATAGGAAAAGTAAGTTGTTAAAGTGGAAAGTGAGCCTTGCTGGCCGGTGCACTTGACGCCCGGCTTAAACACAAACCAAGCCTCCTCCCGTACGGGGAGGCAGCGAAAAGAGCGATTCAGATAAAAGGCAATAAAGGCGCTTGGAAGTTCAAGCAATACAATGAAATCTTACCTTCAGCTCATGAATGGACAGATCTGGTAGCGGTTGCTCGACTCTTGTCTATTAGTAATCCATAAAATGTGATTCTTAACGCAACGACTCACAACAATACGAGCGCTACTTTTCTCTTGCGCGTCTTTCCTTTTTTTGTGTGTGTGCGCGCGGCGCTCAAATCGGAATATCCATCTCGAAATCCGCACTAGAAAACGAGAAAGAAAAGGGGGGAAACACACGCCGATGTAATGAAGAGGCTTTAAAAGTGTCCCACGGGAATAGTGAAACGGGAGTCCCGGTTGTGGCGACGGTCACTGAGGTGCGCACAGGCTCGTCCACGACAGCCGCTGACGGTCATCCTATTTGGGGATGAAGCTTCTTAGCTGAGTGGAGCTGGAGCGCAGGCGAGCCCAGCTGTCAGCCACCCGCCACACACACACACACGCACGCATGCACAGACACACGCACATACACACACGCGCGCGCACTGGGAGGAGCTACGTCTCCGGAACGAGGGGCTATTGTGTCAATGGGTGCCAGTTATGGACAAGTGTATTTCTATTTTTACGCACGGAGGAGAAAGCCAGGGCTGCTAATAATAGTTCGGACTCTGGGAAGAAGAGCGAGGTGTGTTTAAAAACAGGCTGGATGAACTGAGAAAACAAGAGCTGCAATGCACTATAGTGCAGGTGTCAAACTCAAGGGCCTCTACTCGTTTTTCGTGCGCCCCAATAAAGCATTTCTTGCAAATAAATTGGATTTACATATGTAATTTTGGCAGAATTACGATTTTCGTCACTTTTTAAAGATACAGTAACCCCTCGTTTATCGCGGATATTTGGTTCCAAAAACCACCAGCGATAAGTGAAATCCGCGAAATACGGTCATCAATAAGAAGTACTGGGCAGGCTAACGAGTTCGCGGAAAGATGCTAATTCGCGATTGTGCCAACACGCCAAATCGGACTTTTAAAGGAATGTAAACGAATATTTGGAGCAATACTACGTTGTCCTAAAGTTTAGACACGTTTCCTCAATTTAGACGTTTTATTTTGACTTTTAAATGTTTTTTTTATTTTGAAAAAAAATCCGCGATGTCCTGAAGCCGCGATAAGCGAAACGCAAAGTAGCGAGGGATCACTGTATTACAAGCATTTTTTATTTTTTTATTTTAACGTAAACTAACAAAATGGTGGTATGGGGTGATATGTTTGTCCTTTGTGATGTCAGGCTGTCTTTGTTGCTTTGAAGACTTGCATGTACTAAAACAAAAAGAATTCCCTATTCAAATCAAAAGTCAAAGTCAAAGTCAGCTTTATTGTCAATTTCTCCACATGCCAAAGACACACAAAGAAACCGAAATTTCGTCCCCCCTATCCCACGGTGACAAGACATGGCCCACAATAGACAATCAAGTAAACAAGTAAACAACATTGTTAGCTAATTTAATATAGCTCGCCATTGAAGGATCAACAGAGACCATGCTTGATTCATCAAAGGTAACAAATAAACACGAGGGCACAACTGACAGAGTCACTCAACATGCAGAGTTGCTAACGGTTTAGCCGCTTAACAGCCAGCCAAGTCAATATACTCATGATTCGCTGACTCTGAGATCACTCAACTATCTTGCTCAATGGCAATGTGAGTTTGGGGACTAATGCGATAGAGCTAATCAAATCACTGACCCCTTTGGTCACATGCTGCAATGAGGCCCGAGGCATGCCCTATGCTATCCTTCCATTTGCTATAAATAACACTTATCCTGTTCAGAGGCGAGATTGGACTCTATTGAATGACAAATGTAGTCAGGCCAAAAATACTCAGTGAAAAGCAATGGGCAATTCAGAGTCTTCAATATACCGAGCGTTTTTGGAGAGTGGGAGGGCTACATAGAGAGAAAGAGATCCAAACTCAGAAAAACCGAGATAGGAACCCAGAACATTCCCGCTGTGAGTCCCGAAGAGCCCAAGCTCATATATTTTGCTTCACAGTGAGGTCGCGGACAAACTGACCTCCCTGCAGCAAAGCGCTCCAATGCACCTTTTTCTTCTTTTTCTTTTAAGTCCATGCAAACAACATTATGATTCAAAGCATCTGCTGAATGTTTTTTAAGTCTCATGTCTGTCAGTTCTTCCATGTTGTAGGTCAACGACCCCTCCGGTTATCCAGTGGGTTCCACTATACACAAACATGCTTTTACAGCGGAGATGGGCAAAGCGTGGTCTGCGGCCCCCATATAGTCCTCTCCATTTTTTAATATGGCCAACAGAGGATTTGAATTTGAGTCCTGTGACATTTTATTGCTGTTATGCAGAATACGTACATTTTTGAAAATCTCAGGTATTCCAAAAAGTGACATCGTGCAAGATTAACCAACTAGCTATGTGTGATGAAACAACAAAATGAGCTGACAAGACTAAATCTTGCACACAAAATGAAATTGACCATATTTGGATAAAAAAGATTTCTGCCTCACTGGATCGATTTGTTGTTGTTAATTTAGGCGTTTTTTTTTTCTAAAATAAATGTATCAAGATATTTGTATTTATTTTGGTACTTACTTCATTTATATTAATAAATGCACTAAAAAGTTTTATAGATACATTACGTTCAACATTCATACTTTTTATTTAATTGTTTTTTGTACTGCATTGAAACCATTTCCCCCGTGATCTACAAATGACCTGACCCATCTTAGAAAAAGATTTTTAAAAAATCGCGGCCCCTGAGCTAAAAAAATTTGCCCTCCCCTGTTTGAAAGCCACCGAGGTCGAATTTCTCCAATCGTATGCTCGGATCTTATCAACAGGGGCTATAAAGTAAAAACTCTTAATAACAACTGCTATGTTCAAAAAGTTACACGGTACATTTAGACTCCAATCTGATGTCAACTTTTAAGCCTGCAGCCAAACCAAAACCAGAACCTATTTGTCAAACAGAAGCAAGCTCCAAAACACATGCTGCTCAATTGCACATATGTGAATAAATCCTTCCACCCCCCCCAAAAAAAAAACACTTAAAATATAAAACAATAAAAATCTGAAACTAACAAGCCACCTGAACAAAAAAGTTCCATGTGCAAACATTGTGTGTTGTAATTTCACTTCTGCCAGGCCCCATTGCCGTCTTGTTAGCGTAGCGACTCAGTACAGAAGTGCCTCCCCGTGGCGCCGAGCCAAAAAGTCGACAGTACTCTAATGGCCTGGTGCCTGCGAGTCCTCTCTTCATCACTTCATTTGGTTTAAATCTGTTCGCCAACATGCAACAGAACCCGGAATGTAGACTCAGGTTGAAATGTTTTGTTGAATGGGAATGCATTCATTTTGCACCGTGCGACCCTAACTCTAGTAAATATCCATCCATCCATCCATCTTCTGAACCGCTTAGTCCCCACGGGGGTCGCGGGCGTGCTGGAGCCTATCCCAGCCGTCATCGGGCAGTAGGCGGGGGACACCCTGAATTGGTTGCCAGCCAATCGCAGGGCACACAGAGACAGACAACCAATCGCACTCACACTCACACCTAGGGACAATTTGGAGTCTTCAATCGGCCTACCAAGCATGTTTTTGGAATGTGGGAGGAAACCGGAGTGCCCGGAGAAAACCCACGCGGGCCCGGGGAGAACATGCAAACTCCACACAGGGAGGGCCGGAGGTGGAATCGAACCCGCACCCTCCTAACTGTGAGGCGGACGTGCTACCCAGTGCGCCACCGAGCCGCCCTAGTAAATATCAATTACCCAAATTAATCTTCGTTAATGTTTCCTTCTGAAAAGATCTTCCTATTCTCCCTGCATTTTGTGTCTGTCAGCCATCTTGAATAGTTGTTCTTCATTTTCAGTTTCCATGAGTTCATCTTGCTCACTTCTTTCGTCATCACTCAGTTTAACCGTATCTGCCACAATCACCAAAAGCGGTCCCGGGCACATTCGGGACTCTGCGCGGAGACGAGGTGGTTGAAATAGAGCAACCATCACAGGCTAGAATGGGCACAGACAGCAGGCACACACCGGGGATTCTTCAGAAACTCAGCTTGAGTCTGTTAAACTTCCTGACAACTCGTTCCTTCATTTCTTTACTCTCTACCAACTTTGGGAAAAATATTACTTCCCCAACATCATCTTCAGCTCTCTCTACAAGCTTTGCGCTTGCTTGGAACCAAGCAACATTATTTATTTAGTTAGTTTTATTTAATTATTTTTATTATTTTATTTATTTAGATCTCCCATCTAGTTGAAGAACAATGCATTCCCACAAATACAATGAGGACTTCTTGATCCTTGTTATGATAACATAAAATGGTTGTATCTAAAATATATCATATTATGTATTACTTGGGCCCTCTCTGCGTCCATTACAACCTGGTGATCCTGAAAGGGGGATCCTTCCATCTGTGGTCCCTTCTCAAGGTTTCTCATTTTCCCCTGGTAGGGTTTTTTTGAGTTTTTCCTTGCCCTTTTGGGAGCTTAAGATCAGGAGATGCTTTGAGAATAATTGACAATTTTTGTCTATGTGAAGCCCTTTGAGACTGTTTGTGATTTAGGGCTATACAAATAAACTTGACTTGACTTGACTTGACTTGACTTGACTTGACTTGACTTGACTTGACTTGACTTAAAAGCCAATTCAATGTGGCAGAGCATGAAAATGTCTGGTACCTTTCCTCTGTCTACATGAATGAACAACGGAGCCAGTTTATTTTAGCCATAAGGTAGAAAAGAATAAACATGGACAATTTGTGGCTACCGCATACCTGCTGCCTTGCAAAAACTTTCCATATGTGGCTTCTGTCGCGCAGGAAAGTATCGCAGCGCATAATAGTCCTTTCTTTGTCCGCGAATGCTTCCAAACCGGTGTCTGATTTTAAATTTGGATTGATGCTACGGGAGTGCTTGTATAACAGGGACGACAAAAGGCATGGTGATAAATTACATTCACTATTAGAGTGCAGGTGTACCTAATATTGTGCCCGGATATGAAACTCAAGCATTACAGTGATTTGATGCATTTCGATGAAGCGGGCCCTCCTGCTGCACGTTTTCTGCACATCTCGATATGTCACCTTTTCCTCGCGGAGGCGGCGGCGTCAAAACAGTCACAATCAACAGTAATACAGGCCGCAATGACATTCGTCAGGAAGTCGGCTTTATATTTAACACACAAATAGCTGAGCTACTGTTGCCCTGGAGCGTTTACTAGCTGACAGTAATCTCAGGGAGGTGTCACTCACATGCGCCGGTGTGCATGTAATACTTGAACATACGTACGCACACACACACACACACACACACGTGCGGCAGACACAACCCTGCACAATGCACCCACAATTCTTCACAGCTCTTGGAACGAAGCGTACAAAAGTGATTGAGTGGGTTGCCCCAGTTATGAATTTAATGATGCCAGGATCTCTCGCCCACACACAGACACGAGTGTGCAGCACCAACAGACACACAGACTTGGATACGTTTTTGCAATGATAATTAATAAGCAATGGTAAATATTATTCGACGTACAAGTCAGCCAGTGCCACGTTGGGTAATTTGAGGTACCATTCATTTGCCAAGTGACATTTTATTACAATTTAATAGGATGATTTCATTTTTTTTTTTCAACCACTAGCATCAATGGGGCTCAATACAGTCAAGTGTATGTTGGGAATGAGTTTGGTGTGTGTGAAAGAGAGAACTCGGGTATCTGTTGCCTGTAATGGCAAAATGATGTAACGCATAGCCAAATAGAGTGTACGCACGCACGCACACACACTAAGACTTCCTCTGTTCTTGCTGGTTTGCATGAAAGGCATAAATAAGTCAGCATTTCTGCATGATAGGTCTGTAACTAGCAGTGACAGTTAGAGAGCATCGACTTTTAGAATCTCAGATGGGACTTCATGTGCGTCTGGGTGGGGGTGACTGGACTGGACGGGTTGAGTGCATGCGCATGTGTTCTGCCCCTGTCCATCGTCTACCTCTTGAGGGCTAAAGGAGACTGAAGCTCGAGGGAGCGAGTGCTTTTTGACGTCAATTGCAAATGCACTGGGGAAGGCTAACCATAGAGTATTACTGCTGGATTTCTTTTTTTCAGAATGGTGGGAGCTATGTTCGAATCTCAGGCCCTCCACTGTGTGGGTTTTCAAATGGGCTCTCCAGGCTCCTCCCACATTCCCAAAAAAACCCAGGTGAGGTTCACTGAAGACTAAATTGCCCACAGGTATGACGGGAGTGTCTATATTTTGTGTGATTGACGGATGACGAGTCCAAGGTGGAAGGGAAGGAGGGTCACCTACCTGTTTTTGATGATCATGCCGGTTTTGATCGTCTCGGTTGCCAAAAAAGGGAGATGATGGTTAGATCTTAAAAAAAAACAGCAGAACAAAACATTAAGAAGAAGGCCAAGGACAAGAGGACATTGTTTATTGCGAGGGAAGCGTAATGAGGAAGAGATTAAATCAGGGTGGGGCTATGGAGGCAGGAAACACACACAAAGGGTAAGCAAGTGGAATTGATGAAAGACTATTTTTGAATAGGTTGTATACAACTAAAAATGACATTCCAGTGCTCCTCATTGTTATTATTAGAGATAAAAAAAGATAAGAACAGCAAAACAAATTGCTTTCTAACAATGAAAATATTGATGTCATAGTCCTCCCTAAGTTTGGCGAAGAAATTGACGTGCATCCCCCCCGAACCAACAAAATTATTCCCTTGCAAAAATCCAGTGCGGGATGGAACTGATTATGGGAGCATCACTCGGAAGGAATACATTGGCAAAGGGGAAGGAAGCAGATGTTCCCTTGACATTTCACATTACGATCCAAATCTTTATTGCAGCTGTTGATCCCCTCGCAGACCTGACCCCCGTCGTCTCAAGTCTCGGTCTGAGCCCGGGACCGGGGGAAAGGTGGTTGTGAGTGATTTGATGGCATGTACACATGAATAAGTCATCCTGCGTCTGCGCACACACTCGTGCCGCTCATCTATTTTTCAATCTGACTTCCATTCTCACTCGCGTTGTGTCTGCTCACCCGGCGGCCTTTATATTTGTCTTTTGTCTTATTTTTTTTGTAAATCTATCTCTCTTGTAGTGTGAAAATAGAACACAATAATACGCTCTAAAAGGTTCCACAGAGATAGGCAACGTGTTTTGTTGCTCAACTGAGTTTGCGAGCTGAATTATTTGAAAACAAAGCCGTTGATTTCGGTGACATTTTGACAGAATTGTAAATTGTAAATATATGAAAAGGAACTTTTTGCCACTTGTGTTCATTTTGAATATATGATTTGTTTGGCCTTGGAAAAGCTCTGAGCGTTATGGAATATCATTCCGCTGCGATTTCTATCTCCTGCGTTGTCTTTTGAATGGAATACAGCTGCGAGGGAAAGGCTGGCGGAAAAAAAATAAAAGCGGTTGCCTTTCTTCTGGTCTCTGGCCTTTGGGGGTACATCTGACTTTCATGCTGCTAGCATGGGATCGATTTCTATTTAATTTGCCATTCGCACTGTGACTGGCTGGTGATCAGACCAGGGTGGAGTCTGACTTTCATCCTAAATCGACTTCCAGGGTGGCAAGAAGCTGGAAACTATCCCAGCTGACAATTTGCAAAAGTACATCGCGTACTGGTCGCCTGTCAATGACAGGGCGCATATAGAGACGCAGTCACTGAGTGGAAAAGTGAACCCATGCTGCCCGCTTGGAAGTCAAGCGAGTGAGCCATTGCACTGTCAATGATTTCATTTGGTACAGTCAAAGAAATTTTCACTGACCATTAGAATTTCCAGACTTAAAGCCTATAAAGTAGCGGTCCCCAACCACCGGGCCGTGGACCGGTACCGGTCCGTGGGTCGTTTGGTACCGGGCTCCACAAAAGAAAAAATATAAATAAATGTAGCATCTACAAAGAAAACAAAAAAACCTACGGTTGTCCGCAAGGGACAAAAAGCGAAACAAACCCAGGCCATACATGACACCTAATTAATGTGGTTTATATTTGTTTTTAAATCATATTATTTCATTTCATCATATTTAAAGGCCGGTCGGTGACAATATTTCTGACACGTAACCGGTTCGTGGCGCAAAAACGGTTGGGGACCGCTGCTCTAAAGAACACAATAAAGGGCGTGTCTGTTGGTGAATTGTTCCAATACTTTTGCTCTAATTAAAATGGCGGGTTTCAACCAAAAGACAATCAGTTTCTTGGCTTGGTCAGACCACCCTGAACATGATAGGTTGCGTTTGGGAGAATTACTAGTGTAGAGGAAGACTTTAATAAGATGTATTTAAATATGGAAAAGCGACTTTGATTGTTATTTATAGCTCAACGTACCACAGGTCACTTTGTTTTATTCCCAGCAGCTCCTGAAAGGATTATTTAGATTTATAACATTGGATTTAAAATCCATCTTTAGGCTATCATTGGAGCATTAACGCCATTATGATCAGCTGCTATGCATTCCACCTTAGACACACTTTGACTTTGAGCCGCTAAAAGATGGATGGCTTGGATGAAAGCGAATGTAGGTCAGCGTGGGTGAGGGTCGACGTCGGCCGCATAAATCAGAGGGGGCTGATTACCAGATATGCTGATGAATTATGGCCACCGAAGGTGTAAGAAAAATCGGTAAGAAAAAAAAATCATTTATAAGTCGGTTTCCGCTGATGATTTGATGGTGCGGAGATTAGAGGTCAGGTATTTAAAAAAGCATTTTGAAAACGTTAGGGCGGAACATTTGAAGTTGTCACACGTATCCTGTATCAGGTTATGGCTGTGAAAATCAAGTAAAAAGACACATCAGTCAGTCAGACAGACAATCAAAGTCACTCAAAAATGATGCCAAAACACGAGTTGATGAAGACGACCTGCTCTCACTATCGGTCCAAATACTAACCGAGCAAATGCGGCACAGATGTGCGTGAATCTAAAACATGTTTTGCTTCTCAGATTTACGACTTCAATAAAAGACGACACGACATTGCGAACGTCAAATACCCAGATCAAGAGACACAAATAAGAAATACTATGTTGACGTAAAAAGTTAGTAAGCTTTCACGGGCTGAGATTTGACTAAATGAATTGTACATTTTCCTGAAATATGAAGTTTTCTGATTAGGAAATACCCCACAATGTGGATTTATTGAGCCTACAAATAAATTGGATTAAAAGGATAGTTATTCAAATAGAGGACATCATCTTTGCCGCTGTGTCTAGATGATCGCCGTAATTACATCTTTACAGTACATTGTTGTGTGTCATAAAGTATTCACGCTGACATTACATCTATATTGCAGTACCTCCTGCCCCAGATTTTACTTTGAGCGTTTTGACACACATTGGACTGACTCACAGCCAGTCCTCCTTTGTTCAATAGAGTTTCTCCAGTGAAAGAATTCTGTTTAATCTCCAATCTGTCTGTGAAAGCAGGCTGTAAAGTAACCGTGTTGCAATGGAGAGATCAGCACACAACAAAAGCTCCGGGAGGGAGACACTGCTGACTTCTGTCTGTGGCTTTGAGGGAATGCGAGAGTGATGCTGGGCCCTCTCAAAGAGACAAATGGGGGGGTTTAAAAAATAAAAACAAAGGTAAAAGGCAAGGAGAAAAGTCAGGTTGAAGGGCAATGGAGAAAAAGGTGATGTTGTGACGAGAGAAAAATACCGCTGTCAGCATGGAGGGGGGGTGATGGAAGGGTAATGACAAGGGGGAGGGGCCCGCTTGACCTCTGCTGACATTTCCTTACCCGTAGCTGCTGGGAAGACATGACGGAAGTGGGTGCAGTGATGGGATATCCTGCTGCCCGCACCCCAGCCCCCTCGTCCTCCCACGTCGGGAAGTCTGCGCCAGGATGAGGCGGCGTCCAAGCACAACACAAACACGCAACGAGTCCACTCAAGCCCACTTTGCAGTGACGCACACATGGGCAGGTGCGAGCAGATGGACACGCAAGCTGCCGCTCGTGCACGACGGTAGAACCTTGCGAGTCCAAAGTTGCCGAAGACGAAATTGGTGGTACTTTTTAAACTTTAATTCGTTACGTGATCAAAATTGTGACTAAATT
Source organism: Syngnathus scovelli (assembly GCF_024217435.2). NCBI lineage: Eukaryota > Metazoa > Chordata > Actinopteri > Syngnathiformes > Syngnathidae > Syngnathus > Syngnathus scovelli. Next base: position 20,071,130 of record NC_090849.1, read on the forward strand.
TATAATCACCCAGCGTAATCGCAATGAAGACTGTCGACTTTGCTCATCGCGGGAAATATCAAATCCATCCCACTGTGTTTTACGGCTACTATCAAACGCTTAACATTTAGTTTTGCTTTGTTATGGCCGAATAACAACGCTTGACTCTCGTGCTTGACTCTCAACATTCACACAATGAAGGATGTGAGAGTAGAGAGAGAGAGAGAGAGAGCGAGAGAGAAAAAGAGCGTGAATCACCAACGTGGAAAGTGCAGCGCACTTAGTTTGCTTTGCCTCGCATATACGCCAGTTTATTTTACGAACGTTTTAATGGGAAACAAATAATAATCACCTTGGGTCGAAATGATTTATCGTTGGGGTGATCACTGCAATCAAGTGGAAACCTTTTTTAAAAACTACTTTTGTCATTTTGGTTTATGACTCCCCTTACGTCCTTGGCTGTCAGATATATTTCAGCAACGATTGGGTATTTTTCCTGTGGAAAAGCACTGGCTACATCAAAGCACGGCCACACTCATAGTGGAACCTCATTCTGGCACTCCTCTCGTACCTCCAGATCCAGTAATTACAGCTCATATTGGACATCAATATTACTTGACAGATCGCGGTAGAAAACCACCGCAGAGCAACTCAAGAACGCATACAAGAAAACGAATTAGGAAGAACTGATTCATCCCTTAGTTTCTTGCAGTCCATGATATCTAGATAGATTGACATATTTATGCTGATGTAATTTCTTAAATGTTGCACAAGCCAGCCTTTTGGGTTTATTTTCACCAGACCCTTTTTTTTTTTTTTTTTTTTTTTTACTTTTGAGACCCAGGTGACTTGCAAGAAATTGATTGTAGGTTTTAAATTTTAGGCGCTTCAATACTGCCCTCTTGTGTCTTTGTTTTAGTCACAGAAAAAAATATATAATTTTGTTGTTTTGTGGATTTTTTTTAATTGTCTTTTCATTGTACATCAAAAGATTGTGTTGCTGTGATCATAATAGCTATGGCATGCATTCTTTATTATACCTTTAAAGTAGATTTACTTCATTTTTTAAACTCATATACAGTTGTGGCTAGCTTATTTTTACACTTGCATGCCATTTATAAGTAGGACGAATGAAGTATACCAGCATCGCATGACCGTGATTTAGTCCTGCACTAAAATATAATTCACTTGGACTCACATAATCATTCAAAGTAGCATATGGAAAAAACTGACAACTTGATTTTTCCCCCAGTCAGCCATACTTCCTGTTTTCACCACTATTTGTGCGTACACTTGGCTGATGCTTGCAGTTTTTTCCGTGCTGTTGTCCATTATGAGATCTTGTCTAATAAAACCTGAACCCATGTGAGCAGAGATTGGAGATACACAGAATACAAGCTTGGGGTACATGATGATGGCTTAACGTTTCAGACAGGCAGGCAGCGGTCAGAAAACAAAGCAGAAGTGATAGACGATGGAACGTTTGTGCACATATTCTGCAAAGCTACATGTTTAGCAATCATGTGACCTACTTTCACAACTGTTTTCATCATCCAACCGCCGTGACAATAAACGCTGCCAGCCTCCACTAATGTCACGATGTGTCAGCCATTTCATCATTTAGTGGCAAAGTCGCTCCCATTTATCCCCAATTGAAAATAATTGTTCTGAAGCCTCCTGTACTACTTCTTAACTCAGCACTGCTTTTGTGTGAATTATTACCGTCATTGGGGAAATGTCTGTTTCATTAGTTTAAATCACTTTTGATTAACACTTCAAATTAAGTCTTCAAGATGCACGGCAAAATAGGCAACAGTGACACCTTGTGATCATCCTTTCTTTTCACATGCCCGGCCACTTCAACGTTGACCATCTCAAATGTCATGGCTGTGCATATGAATGTGTTTTGTAAATATTTATTTTTTGTTTGTCTGCAAAACCCTTGCACACATACTTACAATTAATGGTGCGCTTTGATCAGCTTCTGTCTGGGCCCGGTCTGGAAACACAAAGCAACACAAAAAAACGTTTCATTGTACAAATATGTGCTTAATGACAGTTTGTATAGTAAAATGTTTTTAAAATGAGGTCTACTATCCGTTTTATCCGTATTTATATTATAATCTAACATAATAATATAATATGCATAATCTGTAGCTTGCCGCCACATATTATGCAGCCTGGGCTTGGCGCGTCAGTCACCTGTGGCGATAAATCCATATTTTAAGTAGGACTCTAGAAATTTTCTTTTAAATACAGCTTTCCATTTCTTAGACGTCGTAGCCTCTTCTTCTTCCGTCTCCTCATTGGGCTTTTTGTCCTGTTCCGAAGAAACTTTCCAAACATCTCTGTTTCTTGTTCATTTTCGCTTGTTTCGCGGGCTCGTCTGGGGTGACATGTCACGTGACACCGGTCCAAGCGCCTCTGCGAATACTACAAGTCCCACAATGCACTGTAGCGCCACGGTCACTATCATGACGCATCGCCAACATAGCCTCCTCTGATGAAGCTTTCTATTTGCTAACCTTGAGGAGAGGTTGGCTCCTTCCTTGTGGTTTAGCGTTGGGGAAGGAGCAACAATTTAAGCAACCGGGGCTTTTCGAGAGCTTAATATGTGTGTGTCAGTCTTGCTCTAAAGTTGCCCGTGTTACGGATAGCTTGAAAAGAGAGCTTCCAAGGGCTAGCATGCTAACGCTAGCTAAGTGAGTGGACCAAATCGGTACTAGTTCGAACCTCTTGCTTGGACAGCTATAGTTAACTCTGAATACAAACCTGCTCTGGCGAGGAGGCGCTGACAGTGGATATAAAATCGGCGGGGCATTGTCGGAAAGTGCAATATAAGGTGAGTACGAGTTGCAAATTTAGTTGAGAATGAGCCCATGATTATCAATGACGGGGGCTAGTTAAACTTGACAGTTGAGTTGACACAATTTGGTTCAAGTTTGAAAACGGGTACTGAAGCCTCGGTGTAAAAAGACTAAACGGCTGTGAAGAGTGAAGCCAGCGTTAAATGTCTTCTTGTGCGGCGTTGTAGTGCTGCCGACCCATCACGTGAGTGGCCACTGCATAGGAAGCAGGACATGGAATTGGCCACTTTCTCGTTCAGTTAAGCGCAACTCTCTCATTAAGCCGTGTTTCAATGTAAACTGAGAAACCGGTTTATTAGTGGACACTCCATTAGGTACACCTACCCCATTTCTCCATCCTTTATTGAGCCTGGGTTGTTATTTGTCATTATACAATACTATACAACTTTATTTATATAGCCCATTTCACAACAGCTGCGCCTGTTACAAGCGATTTACATTTAACATAATAGTACAACCACAAAGACAGTAAAAACAGTAAATTAAAACGCAATATACAGTAATATATATTGAACGAAGTCAGTCGAAAGTCAACATTTATAAACTAAGTCATTTAAAACAGTCTACGTTGCTTCTTGACATTTACGTGTACTTTAGTTCTCTCTGTGGATGACTCTCTAGGATGACTTCTGTTGCTTGAGAAAAACAAAAAAAATTTTGGTAAGCTTTTTCATAAATGATGCTAACCGCATCAAAAGGCTGCTTGAGCTTATTTCCTGTTTTCACGGTATTATTGCACAAAGCAGTAATTGTGCCCTAGTTTGGACTTTGGACTTAGGTAGAAAGTATTTCTGAAACAAAACAAAACCACCATTATCATATTTAGCCCCATGTGCGAAGTAGTATTACTTCCCCAAGTGTGTTTTTGATGATAAGAACCTTGAAACCGTTATTCGTACTTTTTGTTCTACGCTCCCGTTGGTGATATGCTCTCAGCTTGACAGTTACCAAAACATTCTGTTGTCATCAGGCTTCATCGGTGCCTCCTTTCCTCTCTCCCTTAGGGCCTGGCCACATCCCATTTCAGGCCACGGATGAAGATGAAGACTGTTGGCAAAAAGTAGGAGGGAAGGAGCATTCACCGGGGCCATGAATCTTCATCAGGTCCTCACAGGGGCCGTTAACCCTGGGGACAATTGTTTCTCTGTCGGGAGTGTCAACAATGTGCCATTCACGGTAGGTTGCAGTAATTCCTACATATTTCTTCCCAAGCCAGTCTGGTCTGTTTCAATCATTACAGTGGTATTTGAGTTCAGTATAATTCTTATGTAAAGGTACAGCAGCTTGGCTAATCAAAACGTGTCACCTCAAAGTGAATGTCAAGGTATCCGTTTGACCTCGTCCTCCCCGCTTCCTCTCGTCTGTCTCCATAGGCCTATGCTTCTGGTTGTGACGTGGTCATTTTGGGCAGTGACTTTGAACGAGTGCAGATCATTCCAGGGGCCAAACATGGAAATATCCAGGTGGGATGTGTCGACTGCTCGCTGCAGGGAGGACAGGTAGGAGCAACTTTCCCGGTGATGCCATTTTGATTACTTTCAATGATGGATTATTTCGGCCTTACATATTTAAGAGACACATCTGGAAATAACATGTAACAAAGGAGCCATACTGACATTTTATTAGACATTTTCATAAAAATGGCATTAGTTCCACCACATCAATATGCTCACGAGTTTCACATTGTTTGTCATATGCCCCTAGTTATTTTGAAAGAGAAAAAAAAAAAGGCCAAAAGAAGAGGAGCTGTGTATCCCAATTCCCACTACAGTTAAGATTTCCAGTGACTCAACTGCCACAAAAGTATTAGATATAAAATAGATTATAAAATTAATAATATAAGAAGCCAATATTGACATTTAAGATCAGGACTGTTTCACATCCCATTAGATATTTTTTCTCAAAACTTACAAAATAACTACTGTAGCATTAGAGCTCTGCTCTTGTAGAGATATGTTTTTTTTTATCTATAGTCTCACAAGATTGAGGCTTTCCTGACCTTATTGTCAATACATTCTGATTTTCTCTGTATCTTCTGTAGACCTCTCAACCAATTTTAAAGTAGAATGCTTTAGTGAATAATAATTGCGAGTAAAGTGATTTCACTGTGGGTTAAACATTGATTAAAATCCGAATAAAAGATGCAAATGTTCTTGTGTCCCTTCATGCACGCCACTTTATGATGCACTTAACATTATTGTTATGCCTTCATGACCAGAGCCCTGTGTTTTAGAAAGAGTCTTGTTCATTGTGTTCATTACTATATAGAAAATGCCACCCATTAGGTCTGGTGACCATTGCACATGTAGTCCTGAATGAATCAATCATGGGGAAGTTTGCATGATAGACATTGCACGGTTGACTCAGTATTTTCTTAATATAGGCTTGAGGCATTTTTAACTTGTTGCCTGTATATTCAGGATTCGTCATACACGAATCTGTCCGCTACAGTTTTCTTCCGGTTTGTTTCATATTGTCCTGTTGTGATAAATCACACGTGTCATTTTTGTCTGCCGGCAGATTGCAGCTTCCTATGGAAGCATCGTATGCATTTTTGAGCCAGTTCAGCATCCCGATCAAAAAGACACGTCGCTGACAGTAAGTAGCCACCATTTCATTGTATCGTGAAATTTCGATCACACCAGGGAAGTCTGTTAATTGTTTTGCACAGTACTCCTTTGATTGGAGCCCCAGCGCACTGCGCTCTGATCACGTGCACGTCACATTGCACATGCTAATATTAGCCTCTGTTTGTGCACAGACGTTGAACTGCCAATGGCAGAAGACTGGCCAGTTTGTTTTGCAGTCTATGGTGCATAACCTGGCGTGGCACCCCAAAGGTACACCACATAGCCCCGCTCTACGTTCAAAAACCTTTTCTTTTGGAGTCCCAGCGCGCGCCTGTGTTTTTATCTGCGCAGGGAGCATGCTTTTAACGGGCTCCAGTTCCCTGCAGTTATGGTCTCATTTTGACGCTGAAGGAGGAAAGCAGGCACAAATAAATGACAGTCATTGTGCTTGGAGGTGTATCTGGCAAAGCAAGTAAGTCCTGGTGCTGCTTCATTATTTGTACAAATCATATATGTTCCGCCCAAGGTCTTACATGGAAGTATATTGTATTAAATTCATATTTAGCTTTATTTTTAGACATTGCAAAGTAATGGAGGTTAAAATGATAACTTTATGTGTCTACAGGACAGCCTCTCCAGTCAGTCTGATGAAGTTCTCTCCTGATGGAGAATTCTTTGCTACTGCAGGGCAGGTGAGTGACCTGATTTGATTATGATCAGCCAATATAGGTCATAATCGTCTTGGCTATTTTTTCCCCAGGATGACTGTCTAGTGAAAGTGTGGTACAGTACGAGTAAGTGGAAGTCTGGAAGTTTCAGACTTCTCATGCCTCCAGAATCCGGTGTGGACTCCCAGGGAGAGATAAGCTTTTCCTTTGTGTACCTGGCCCATCCACGTTCCGTTATTGGCTTTTCCTGGAGGAAGACCAGCAAGTACATGCCACGGTATGCAAAATACAGAGATAGCATTTTGACAATTTAGTTTTTTTGTACTGATGTTGGAAAACTTCACAATTCAACACATGTATTTCGTGATATATCTGTATTTACTTATGCCAAAGGAACTTGTTTTCCCAAGTCCTCGGTACGTTGAGCAGCACTTTGACCCCCAGAAGAGTACAGCACATCCCACTAGCAGAATAATTGGCGTGTTTGTTATTTCTTCTTTTGAGAGCCCAAGCACTCTGCCCAGGGCAGCATTCCCGGACGTGGCAGTGAACAATTAATTCATTCCACATAATTTGCACGAGACAATGGAGAGTTCCACTGAGCAAACCTAACACTTGAATTGACTCACTTCTCCTTCTGTTGAAACTTTGGCCAAAAACGTGGATTTGCATCGGCCTCTTTGCCAGCTATGTCGGGCCAAGAGCCAAACAGCCAGTTAGCCTTGACAACAGTAACCTGGGGCTCGCTAAGCTGTTTAGAGATTCAGATGGAGCTGGAACAAAACCAACATAACAAGCACATGATGGAGGGTTAGGCTCGATTATGTTCAGCCCTGAGCGTTTTCAGGAATATTACTTCTCTAGGCCAAAATATTAGCAAAATTAGATTATTATCAGGATATTAGATTTGCTTGCTTTGAGAGGGCTTTGAGGGTTTTTAAGGTCAACCTACAAAAGGGTGGAAGAGAAGGAGTTTCTGTTCGCCTCCACCCACATTTCTACTGTGCCCTTCAGCGCTTGTGTGTTAAACATTCCGTCTGTGTACTTTTTAATTTTTCGTATTTGATCAATACAAATTTAGCGATTCTAATTCTATTACCAATACTGCTTGACAATGCCATTCCTCATCTATCTTACAGATTCTCATTGGATGAGCAATTGAAATAATACAGATAATATACTTTTATCATTGGTGTCATGATTATTTCCATGAAAGGAAAACATGATCATTCAAAAGATGTTTATTTTACTTTGTTGGAAGTATTCCTCACAAAGGAAAGGAATATCTTATAAAACTTTAATTACGAAGCTCACATCATACTCAGCTCATCCCAGTAAAAATAGCATGCATGGTAGGTTTATTGAAGACTCTTAATTGAAAATGTAATGATGTTAACTGAACTCCAAAACTGTGCGGTTGTATTGTGTCTTCCTGTGACAAGCACTTGACTTTTACCCCACTGACCTTCTTTAATGGCTTGACCTTTGCTCTTTCCTTACAGGGGTTCAGTGTGTAATGTCCTGCTCACCAGCTGTAAGGACAGTGTGTGTCGGCTCTGGGCCGAGACACTGTTGCCGGCGGACAGCCTCCTCGCGGGTCACCATGGTAACCAGCACAGCGACGCTCAAAGATGTGCCAGCTCTTCCAGCAGGATCTGCAATGGGAGAACGCAAGCAGGGACAGCACAGGAAGTGGGCAACTTTACACTTACAAGTGACATCTATTGAAATCCATTATCATCTAAACCCACGCTGATAAACACTCAATATGAAAAGAAAAAAAAAAGAGGCGGGGCGGGGGAATGCCCCTTCCCCAATATTTTTTATTTTTTAGAAAATATTTCCTCTTTTTTCAATGCTGTTTTGAACGTCTACCCACAAATTTAGTCAAAATACTCTACGAGCCTTGTTGATTTTGAAAGTAGTTCATTATTTACGTGACCTTATCTCCAAAGAATGTTTTAGTCTTGACAGAAGCGTGATGCGCCCAAGTTGCACTGTGCCCGTCATTAATCACTTATTCACAACTCAAAGCTTTTTACTGCTTTCTAAATATAAGGGCTCACTCTAATTTGATATTCTTTTTCAGCCTGCTTTTTTCCGGGATGCGCCACAGCCCTCGCTCTCCGGCTGCCTGTCCTACAACCAAAACCGACACTCCAACCACAAGAAGAGCGGCGATAACCTTCCCCACGCCAATGCGCTCTGTCACTTTCACATAGCGGCCAGCATCAACCCTGCCACAGGTTGGACTCATCCCATCCATGTCACAAGCTGAATCTCTCCGAATTTGCCTCCCTGTTACTTAACATGGAAGTTGTGTTATGATTTAAAAGGCATCTGACATCTTTATTTTTTTCTGTATATATTGCATTAACATTTCCCCATCAAATGCAGACATTCCACTGCTTCCCTCCATATCGTCCCTGAGTGCCGGGGAGGATGAGGAGCCAGGAGGTCTTTTCATTGTCCACTGGCTGAACAACAAAGAGCTTCACTTCACCTTAGCTATGGAAGTGTTCCTGCAACAGTTTCGCGGCAGCCTGGAGCAACAGAACGATTGCTCTCAGCAAGGTACAGAGTTAGCATCCATTTATAGGAGCATGTGTTTGAAAATGTGCTTTCTCGTTCTTCATTTGCTTTTTTTTTTTGCTTTTGTCTTGCACGTGGTCTTCGTTCATCTCCCAGAGCTCAGCAATGAAGACAATTATGACGATGAAGTGGCGAGCAAGCCGAGTGACCCTCAAGGCCCCGATGTCATGGAGCCCCACTTTGCAGCAGTGGAGCACCACGTGGACGTGCTTTTGGACGAGTGGAACAAAGGGGCAGACATGTTGTTCAGCATCCATCCCATGGACGGCTCTCTGTTGGTCTGGAATGTGGACTGGCTAGATGAATATCATCCCGGAATGTTTAGACAAGCTCAGGTACTTGCCTTGCGAAAAGAAAATTGCTCCACTCAATCAAGAAGTTAAACCAGGTGACATCTAAGACAGTCAGATGATTGCATTCCTAATTATACGCGACACATCGAAATCGGGCCCCTTGATGCATTTGGATTCGATGTGAAATGTGAATATATAGAGTTTATAGCCGTCAGTCACAAAATATGCCACTCGGAATGTCAGCTTTCATTCTTGAATATTATTTCTGTGCATACAAAATGTTATTTTTAAAGTCATATTTTCAGTCTTGGTAACATTTCTTCTCTTGATTCTTTTTTTTTTTTTGTCATTCAAGAAATCAGAAATAATGTTGGTATGACTTTCAGTCAGCTTTGTCACATTTATTGTCTCCTCTTAATGCTGAGTCACAAATTTTATTTGATCCTATTTTGTCCTGGTCTCTCTCCCAGGTGTCCTTTGTGTCCCGTATCCCCGTGGCCTTTCCCGCAGGGGACGCCATCTCCCTCAGTCACAGTGTGGTCATGTACGCTTGCAACAAGAACGTGGATTTGGCCATCCAACACGGCAGACAACGACCACCCGGGAACACGTTGCCCCAAAATAAATCGGCGCTCATCAGTTATGGCCGTCAAGTGAAAGTGGCACCGTGCAGCAGTCTTAGGTTGAGCATTTTCACTCCCAACGTGCTGATGATATCCAAGCATGATGACGGCTCCCTCAACCAGTGGGGGGTGAGTTTTGCGGAAGACTCCGCTTTCTCCACGGTGCTCAGTGTGTCTCACAAGTCCAGGTACTGCGGCCACCGCTTCCACCTAAACGACCTGGCGTGTCACTCTGTATTGCCGCTACTTCTCACCACCTCACACCACAACGCCTTGCGATCCCCTGAGGTGGACAGCATCCTCGCCCCGCCAGAGGTCTCCTCCGGTTCCCGCGGCTCACGGTCCAGCCGGTTGTCCCTTGGTAGCGTTTCGCAGGATCCAAACGCAATCTACAGCGAGCTGATTTTGTGGAGGGTTGACCCCGTGGGGCCGCTATCCCTGTCCGGGGGAGTGTCTGAGTTGGCCCGGATCAATTCTCTTCATGCCTCAGCGTTTGCTAACGTCGCCTGGCTGCCCACACTCATCCCCAGCAGTTGTTTAGGTATGGATATTTTATTTTATCACCGGAATTTGCTCAGGATTAGCTTCATTACTTTTACTACACAATTTCCACTGCCTGGTACCTAAATGGCTTTACTTGCCGTTGACGCTTGAGCCATTCCGCCCAATCGATGCCATTTTCTCACGTTAGTGGCTTTTAATTCGTAAAATGAAACTGAGCTTTTAAGCATTGATTTTGCAAATACATCAGATATGCCCTCATGGCATTTATGCGTACAGCATGTTGACAGGCAATAATTCAGCAAACAATGTATATTAAAATAAATCTATCCCCAAAAATTATTTCTGTAGTAGGATTTAAGAGGAGGACATTCCCCCCCCCCCATTCCAGCCATAGTTGTAATATCATCAGATATACAGAAAAAGAGATCCATCAACTTACTTTCGGCCTTCCCCTAACCTTCAGGGGATTTGAACGATACACTCTCTAGTATTGATTTGAAAATTTCATTTGAAAGTATAAATGGCAGCTTTGAAAGATGGCATTTGAAAGAAAGACATGTAATCCTCTCTCCGCTTTCAGGTGCTTATTGTAACTCTCCCAGCGCCTGCTTTGTCGCAAGTGACGGCCACTCACTCAGGCTTTATCAGGCCGTTATTGAAGCCAAGAAACTCCTCAGCGAGCTCTCCAATCCTGAGATATCAGTAAGTTTGCACCAGCCCACTTCATACTCCATAGGGTGTACACAAATCTGATCTATGTCTCCCGTCGGACCTCACCACAGAAGCATTGAGATACTTTACTGTTGCTGCTGGGAATGCTTGCGGCTTCATTTGTGTCCATTTCACTTTAGAAATATGTCGGCGAGGTGTTCAACATCGTCAGTCAGCAGTCGACAGCCAAACCGGGGTGTATCATTGAGCTGGATGCCGTTACCGACTTTGTAAGTAAACATTGTTGCATGGTGGGGGGGCAGCAGTATTTATCCTCTATAAGGTCCAAAACAAGTTTTTCACATGGAAAATGGGGGGAGAAAAAGAAGCACATTAAGTTGACAGAGATTTTTAATATGTCTGTGCTAAGGTCTTTGCGCAAATTGTGGCATGAAACAGTCAGTAGTAAACTTTGATCCTCTGTGAAAGGTCAACCATGAAGGAAAAACAACAAATGTCTTAAGTCCCCTGAAGCATTTTGGTTTTCCTGTTTGTGTATGTAACGTTAACACGTTGTGTCAACGTAGATCTACTGCACAGCGGATGAAGCCTGTCATCAAGCGTCTGTATTTTAATGGCTGCTTTTGTCCTCTACAGCAGGGAAAGGAGACCCAGCTCTTGCACGTATTTGAGGAGGATCTAATACTCGGCAACGAGAGACCAGGCAACTGGCAGGAAATGACGGATTCATCTCGTTCCGGTATAGACAACGTTTAATATATCATGGGGTTGTTGTTTTTTTAATAGTAGGTCTTTCTTTCTCTATTCATATTCTCTGTGCTTCCCGCAGGTCATGACAAGCCCACTTTTGCTGCAAGTTTTTTTCTCGTGGTTGTTGAGTTAACCCCAAGTGGCCAGTCCCTCCTACAGATGTGGCATCTTCATCTCGCGGCTAAACCCGTCACCATGGGTGTGTACTGTTTACGTTTATCTAGACTCTTCCATATCTAGTCAAATGTACCAGGTAAATACTGTATCCATTTCAATAGATTGAGTTTATGATTTAATCCTTTTGTGATCAAAAAGGACCTCATCTTTCAGTCTGGAGAAATGACAATATTGGAAAAATAAATATATGGAATGCATTTCTCGGAATTATAATCGTAAAAATTCATAACGTTCATATCATCACATTTTTGGGCGAACTGCGTATTTTAGCAAGCATCCTTTAATAGATCAAAGCAAGTCTGCCGGATGTCTGAGAAAGATTTGATCAAAAAGTTAGTTTGCCTTTTGCTGTTTTCGCAGACGAGACTCTCTCCCCGCGAGACGCCCCCACAGCTGCTTCAACCAGCCGCTCTCAGTTTAACTTTGAAACCTTCAGCTCGCCGATAATTCAGAAGAGTAAACCCTGCACGTCCAATCTGCAGAGCGCATGTCGCCTCGGCCTCACCACCCAGAGACTCTACAGCCAAGAATTGCCTTTGCCAGTCGGGGTGGAGGCCATCAGCGTTACGCCCTCAGCAGGTGAGCTGTTCAAAAAAATCCAGGTTATTTTGCTGCTTTTCGCAACAGCGCTCGGTCCCGATGGTTTGAACTCGTTCTCTCGACTCTCCCGTTGTTAGGTCACCTCAGTGCATCGTGTTCTCTGCCAGCTGGCCGTGTGCCATACCTCCTCGCGACTTCCTGTTCTGACGGAAAGGTGCGCTTCTGGAGGTGTAACGTCACGGGATCCGAGACTTGCGGCAATGACAAGCTGGTGTATCAGTGGGAGGAGTGGGCTCTACTGGTGGAAGAGACGCTTCCTAATTGCAGTGCCGTGAGCGTGCCAGGTCGTCCCGTTCAGGTCAGCTGCTGTCACACGGGACGAATGGCAGTCGCCTACAGGCACACCACGCCGGACACACCTCTGAACTTGACACCTCAGCTAAACTCTCACACGCTTCTGACTTTCCCTCCTGCCCTGGCTTCCTCACCTTATTTGTACCACAACAACATCACTCCAAGCGTGACTGTGCAGCAAAGCCCAAATGCCTCTCCGGGCCTTTCCTTAGCAAGCGCCAGAGAACAGCTGGTCTACATCGCCATCTTCCAGTGCGAATCCACAGGTGGTTCACAGTGGATTCTAGAGCAGACGATAGTCTTGGATAAAACTGATGTTAGCAACGCCTCGTCTCCGGATTTATCTTTGCCTAACGAGCACTGCCTCGGTTCTACTCATAAGAGTTCGGTTCACTTAGACTGGGTCTCCCAAGAAGATGGGTCACATGTTCTGACTGTTGGCATAGGGACAAAGATTTATATGTTTGGACGTCTGTCTGGAAAGCCTCCCGAGCTTTGCCTGACATCTGACGGCAGCCGAGACCAAAGCGCGTCGCGCCTGGTTCTGCTTCGATCTGTCGACCTGGTCTCCTCTGTTGAAGGCTCACCGCCCATCCCGGTCTCCCTCTCGTGGGTACGCGATGGCATCTTGGTCGTAGGTATGGACTGTGAGATGCATGTCTACTCCCAGTGGCAGCCCCCAGCACCGCCCAAACCCAATGCCGCAATTGGCCAGGACACGGACATCTGCAGCAGCGTGTCCTCCATCGTCTCAGCCGTGAGACAAAGCCAAGAGGATGGGCTCAGTCTTGGGCCTCCCACATCCTTACTGGCCCCTCCTAAAAAAGCCCTGACCAGGTCAATGATGAGCCTGGCTCAGAAACTCAGCGGGAAGCGAACAGCCTACGACCTTCCCTTGGAGATGGAAGATTCCGGACTGTTTGAAGCAGCTCACCAGCTCTTTCCCACACTGCCCCAGTACCACCCAGTACAATTACTGGAGCTCATGGATCTAGGAAAAGTGAGTGTATTGCGTCACGGCAGCACTTTGCTTTGGGGCTTTCCCATTCAAATGTCAATATATTGAAATAATAATGGATACACAGGTTGTTTCTTCAAATTTTGATGCTTTTTGTGTGTCACCTAAGGTTCACCGTGCCAAAGCCATCCTCTCCCACCTGGTCAAATGCATCGCTGGGGAAGTCGTGGCTCTTAAAGACAACACCGCCAACCCGGAGAAACGCGTACGCTCTCGAACGATTAGTGCAGGCGGGAGCACCGCCAGGGAAAGGAAGATGTTTGGCAAAGATGAGAATTCCACACCGGATTATACAGAGATCAGCTCCATTCCTCCTCTTCCTCTCTATGCCCTTCTTGCATCTGACGAGGACACGCCCTCAAAGCCTGGTCAGTCGTCACTATGAATCCATTTTTGAAATATGCAGCAAGGTAACTTTTGGCAAACCGCATTGTGTGAAAATGTAGCATTTTGTTGTCTTTTTAGCCTCCCTCGTGTCATTTAGGGCCACACTATAGTAATCGTAGAATATATTGTGTTCAACTTTCTTTGCTGGTGATACTGCGATGCAATTGATCTGTTTTCTCAGCTTGGCCGTCGGGGACTTTGGCGAGAGGTGAATGTCTCGCGAAATTGAGTTTCCATTTTGTTATCCCGTAGAAAAAGTGGGCAGTGTGAGTGGTGATAGCGGGCATGGATCCAGTCACACAGACGCTTACGATGAGTTATTTCACACACCCAGCATTGCAGACTTGGATCCTCTGGAACAAGATGAGCAAGAAGAAGCTGGGAACAAGGTCCGCTTCTAATAAAATAAAACATTTGTAAAAATGATAATATTCAATTTTGATTGACTCTGACCTTGTATCTTGCCTGTAGGTCATTGACTTGTCCCAGTACAGCCCCACATACTTTGGCCCGGAGCATGCCCAGGTTCTGTCCAGCAGTCTCCTGCACTCCAGTTTACCGGGCCTAACTCGAATGGAGCAGATGTCTCTCATGGCACTCGCCGACACCATCGCGACCACCAGCACGGATCTGAAAGACAACCAGGACCGGAGCAAAGGTACTGCGGTGGAATGAGAGCAGAAGACGATCGATAGTCTCGACTTAGATGAGTCCGCAACATCCTGTGGCAATGTTTTCAAATGTGTTATTGATTGTTTTCTATGCAGGCGGCGAGACGCTGGATGACTGCGGCCTTAAGTTTTTGCTTGCTGTCAGACTACACACCTTCCTCTCTACCTCTCTGCCGCTGGCCCACCGAGCGCAGCTGCTCCGGCAAGGTAAAGCGGCAGAGTGGCCTTCAATTAAGTATAATGTCCCCCTTGAGACAAACTGCCCTCCCACTCGTTTTGTAATTGATTCAAAGCCAATCCATTGTCCTAATTTACCTCTTAACTAACTGGACGTAGCAGGGGTTTCTTTTAGTTACTGTGTCGGGATGGAAGTTAATAAAAGCTAGCTTCTGTAGCTTTGTTTTCAACCTTGAATATAAACTCTCAGTGAGCGATGGGGAGTAGACGCTTCAATTATCACCCTTAACCGCCACAGTAAAGCTGCCCTTGAAGAGGACACAATGCTCTCTAGCTGTAGCGTAAAAAGTACAGTGATTGCTACGGTTCTTCTCTCCTGCTCTACAGGCCTGTCGACGTGTCACTACGCCTGGGCTTTCCACTCGGAAGCTGAAGAGGAACTGCTTCACATGCTGCCTGCCCTCCACCAGGGTGAGCCCACCTGGCCCGAGCTGCGCTCAATGGGCGTGGGCTGGTGGCTTAGGAGCACCAACAAGCTTCGGAGATGCATTGAGAAGGTGAGAAGGGCACCCGGGGAACGCTATTCAAGTCATGGGGCCTGCTTTACCTTTTCTGCCCGTGTAAATATTTGTAAGATTCCACACGCAATCTGTTAGTGAAGTGAACGCACAATTTTGAGCTCACTCTTAGAAATCTTAGGAAATGAGGCCATAGATCTTTAAGTCTTGTCGCCGTGTGTAATGAGGGAGCTGCAGACTCTGTGTTTAAACCTGTCAAGTGCAACCACCCGTTTTCGGATCGGTCGTCTACCGAGGTGGCTCCAACTGCATCCATCATGCCCAACAATGAAATAAACACACAAGGCGTGTGGATATGACTGTCAAGAGCAAAAAGCATGTGAGCTTGTGTTGTTTGTCTCCTTTGTCAGGTTGCTAAGGCCACTTTTCAGCGAAGTAATGATCCTCTGGATGTTGCCATATTTTACCTGGCCATGAAGAAGAAGGCAGTGGTCTGGGGGCTGTACAGGTAAAAAATTTTGTATCTGAAACATGCGCTTCCCGAATGAGTGAACTAACATTATCCTTTGAATCCTCTCTGTAGGTCACAGAAGAATGCCAAGATGACTGAATTTTTCCGCAACAACTTCAGTGAAGACCGATGGAGGAAAGCAGCGCTGAAAAATGCCTTTTCCCTGTTGGGGAAGCAGCGGTTTCATCATTCCGCAGCCTTCTTCCTTTTAGCTGGCTCCCTTAAGGATGCAGTAGAGGCAAGTGGATCATAAAGTTGAAAAGAAGTGCCGCTATGAATAATATCACTTCAAGCGCCACAAGCTAAAACCTCCGTTGCAAAAATATCTATATAGATTTCTCAGCGGCTTTTTTTTACGCAATGCTACGAAGGATTTTGAGCTGTCATTGTCATTCTTTTCAACCTACATGATAGTATTTCTGCGCGTCACATATTAATGCTCATAAGACACATGGCTCTTTGCGTAACCTTTCTTCATGAAGGGTACTTGTGTGTATACACAGTCCCCGAAGCAATGAGTCATATCATTTAATCTGCATGAGTAACTAGGACTTCTCGTAGCACTTTATTTAAATGAGGTTCACCCAGGCAAAGAGCTATCATTGATTTTGTTGAGTCTCTTTGGCTGAGAGGTAGTCTCATTGAAATGCACCTCACTCCTCCGTAGTAAGGACAAGTAGAAAAACAGCATTTCATCTTAGCCTTTGAGCGAGCATTGCATTAATTTTTTTATTTCATATTTTGCATTTGCAACAGATATTCATACCCCCGCAGTTTTTTTGTCTTTTTTTTCACAACAGTGTGAGCTTTTGCTTTTACGTCCTCTTTCAGGTGTGTTTAGAGAAACTGCAGGACCTTCAGCTCGCTCTTGTGATATCCAGATTATACGAGTCAGAGTTTGAGACAGCATCCACCTACAAAAAGATCCTCCAGAGACATGTGCTGGGACATGATAAACAGGTGCGGTGCTCAATGTCACACGCTTCAAGGACTCTTGTTTTTCACTCAAGATAAAGAATCATTTGATGAGTGCGACCAGGTGTTGTTTTGATCCTCCAGTGCACTTTTGACAAGTACACTGCGGAGGATAGAAGCAAAAAGTATGTGTCCGTGATGAATACAGAGCAATGCAGAGCAGCTATCTTCGCTTCTTGAATAAAAAGTCAATTTTGCACATTTTTCAGATACCGATGCACCCGGATCCGTTCTTGCGGAGCATGGCCCATTGGGTTCTGGAGGAGTACAGCAAAGCTTTGGACACCCTGCTGGAGCAGACTGCCAGTAAAACAAAGTCAGGCTCCAGCGATCACGGTATGTCGGCTACGTGTTCCTCGGCTAATTGGCTTTAAGGACGCGTTTGCTCAAAAGCTCTAATGGCATACCGACTGACTAATTTGGGCATCGTCAAGTGAGAAAACAATCGCATTAAATTGATGGGAACTCATTTAGGCGCGCTACCTGCTACTTCAAAAAGAAAAACCGAGATGAGTTGATGAAGCCTTTGCAATTCTTCCCAGAGGTAGCATAAATGTGTTTCTATGAGATATTAATAGAATTGAAGGATGATTTGAACTTAACATGAACCAGACACAGTTATGATCCATCTTACTCCCAGGTCGGGATTCCTGTGCGACACCCTTTTTAATTTGTGATCAAAAGTGTATCTTAACATCAGTGGTGTGACAAAAGCTTGACGACTTCATTCATAACGTGATGTCCTTGTGGGTTTTACAGCATAATGTGTTTTTTTTCTTTCCCTGGTTTTATAAAAAGAGTGTGAACTGTGTAGCACCCGATCCCGTTTTTGAAACTGACAGATGAGTCAAGTTCATGTTTTGTGTCTACGACAGGTTCAACGTCCGCAAGTAACGCCGGGGTTTTCAACTTCTACACCTTCCTTTGTACGCACCCGCTCCTCCTCCGTCGCCATTTTGGCTCCTCCAACAAGGCGAAAGTGGCCCTGACCGCCGAGGGTCGCAAGGTTGACTCCATTAGTCTGGACGAGAGACGACTCTTTTTTACTGCCGCTTATGATCATTTGCAAGCGGGCTGCCCGATGCTGGCGCTGGAAGTCCTCTCCAAGATGCCCAAAGTCCGCAAAAGTTCCAAAGTCAACCGGGAGTCCCCCGAGCTCAGCGCCGGGAGTAAGAGCGGGCCGACGTCTGAGCGGGACTGGTCCGAGCCCGCGCTGAATGGCTACGAATCGGGCGGCGGCAGTTTATCAAACAGCCGCTCGGATTCAGTGTTGAGTTTTGACTGGAGCCAGCCATCGCTCACACATCCAGATGAGCCGCTGGAGCTGAAGTGGGACAGCGACAGAGATGACGAAGAGGAGCAGGAAAGTAAAAGTGGCAAAAGCAGCAGAACGGTACACAACAGCAATGTGTTCCACGACAGCATGTTGTCTACGATGGAAGCGGCGATCAGCGAGGACAGCGAGGACGACGACGCTGACTTCATCCACCCTTCTGATGATGTCTTGGCCACGCAGCTCAAGTTTACGGCCTGCTTGAAGATTTTGACCAATGAGCTGAGGACACTTTCAACAGGGTACGAACTGGACGGAGGAAAACTACGTTACCAGCTCTACCAGTGGCTGGAAAGAGAGGTAAGTGTATATCTAACCGTCAGTCTCACCGTGAACCAGGTCAACGGCAAACTTGCAGCTGTATACATGAATCTGCTCCCCATTACAGGTGGTGACTCTCCAGCACTGTTGCAGTTACAAGCCATGTCTTGCGGAGGTGTCTACCCTAGAAGATGTACAAAGTGCCGGCTTGGTTGAAGATGAACGGGTGGGTGCTGGATCTCATGAGTTCCATCATTGATGATACTCGACATAATAAACACCCGCAAAACATCAGAAAAGTGCAATTTTCAATTGATTTAATGTCGCCAGCATAATTTCTAGATGATGAGTTTGCTTTGGCTTTACGTTCGAATTTGTTATTTTAGTATTGACGCTCCAGATGATTTTCAAACACTTTGCTAATGATTTGTATTTGCTTTTATTGAAACAGTTTCAACGTTAACTAAATGTGTTACGGTCCCAGGCCCCAAGTCCTTGCAGCGACAGTCAGAGGAGCAGGAGACACTGGCTGAAGAGCAATCAGCCCTTACTGAGGATGTTCCTGAGCTACTGCAGCTTGTACGGATCCCACGGTGGAGGATTGGCCTCTGTTCGCATGGAGCTCATTTTACTGCTTCAAGAATCTCACCAGGTCATTATAATATATGCCTCCATGCACTTTCTTTCTTTTTTTTCTCTTCAGCTTATTATTCTCAGGGACATGGGTGAGCTGACCTTCTCATCACTTAAGTGGTGATATCAGACAAAAGTCAGACACACTCCCATTGACAACGGTTCAAAATCTAAATTGCTTGACTTTTGGGGTGTTCGAATTTTGTACGTTTCATTCTAAATCTTTTTCCACTTGGACATTTGAAAACTGCAGCTATCGTTTGCTGTCACATGTTGTCTCTTAGGTGCAACACACGCGCACTCCTACACACACACACGCACACACACACACACACCTACCTACTTCTTAGAAACCCCATGACTGTTCCAGTCATTCAGGAAGAAAAACATTGGAGTAAACGCACAACTCCTTGAATTTTTTTTTTTTTTTTTTTTTTGCGATAAAGGCATTTTATCCCAGCGGTGGTCCTGCAGTTGTTTTCTCCTTTTGTGTGGAGGAAACAACAGTGCTTTGTGATTGCAGTGTGTGTGCGCGGCAATTTTGTTTAAAGAATTCGCTAACAAATTATTGACATTCACCTAGCGGTAGGAACATAATAGGCTTGGGCCACTCTTTCCCACAAAGCATCATGGAACAGCTTCTGGTGAATACAGTTTT
Source organism: Syngnathus scovelli (assembly GCF_024217435.2). Taxonomy (NCBI): domain Eukaryota; kingdom Metazoa; phylum Chordata; class Actinopteri; order Syngnathiformes; family Syngnathidae; genus Syngnathus; species Syngnathus scovelli. The sequence goes on from NC_090849.1 coordinate 20,090,861, forward strand.
TGGATTATTTTCTTTTCCTCAAAATCCCATTTGCGCATAGAGGAGGAAAAACATGTCATTTTCTTTACTTGCTGCTCTAAATTGTTGGCTCGTCTCATCTTGATTGATGGTTGTGGTTACGACTTGTGCTCCTTCCTGACAGTTCTGTCAAAATATATTTGGACCAAAAAAATAACGGTCTACTTTTGAAGTAATTAAGACTGTGTCATGTTCTCATAGGACAACGGCAGCCCATCAGCTATGGCGACATGCTGCCAGCACACCTCGATCCCGCTCCTGATGGCTTGTACAGCAAACATGAAGACCGTGGTGGCCAATCCTATTGTCTACCTGACCAACCTGACGCACGACATCCTCCAGACCATCAATGCGCTCAACTCTCCTCCGCATCCAGATTTTGTTCACAATGAGGTCAGTTTAATTTTTGCCATGATGCATTGTTGAATTTAATACAATGATTTATAACTTGGCAAACAACATAAGATTAAAAATGCTTACATTCTGCTTTTCTTTTCTTTTCTTTTCTTTTTTTCCCCCAGATATATGTCATGCACACTTTGGCTGCTTCCTTGTCTGCCTGCATTTATCAGTGTCTATGTGACGGACACTATAGGTAGGTTCAAGCAGCTATGGTGGAAAAACCTGGTGTTTGTGTTTTGCCATATTTTTGCCATTTGGCTTCACACGCTCAAGTACAGTAAAGGTCATACACCCACGGTTACCACGACAACACGGTCACGAAACGGAACGCTGTCAACACAACGCACACGTATATGACACGTTTTAAAAAATTCACACCATTTCCCACTCTAGTTTGCTCACGCTCAAGAGAACACAGATGCCAGCAAATGCATCCAACCTCGGAGGTGAAGGACACATTTTTGTAATACAAAATACCATTAGAAATAAACCGACTAATTTAGTTGGGGACTTCAGGTCCCAATAGCATTCCAGATAGTTGGTGTGCATAAAGTCAATGGCAGAATGAGGAACATAAAACACATGTCCTCAATTAATTACAAAGTTTAGAATGTGGTAGCTACGCGTTGCAGAGCTGCCTTTTAAAAAAATAATGAGTCTTTCGCTCTTATCTTCCAAAATCTCTCCAGGCTTACAGAGCTTCCAGCGTTAAGAGTACCAGCTTGGTCAAGCGTAAAGTAAAATCAAGAAACATGACAGAAACTCACAAACACAATGATGAAAGCTTAAATATCATCAATCATTTCAAAGCAAAATAACATTTCTGACTTTTAGTCTTCCGCTGCCGTGTGATCAAAAAGATTGGATAACATTGCATATTATCATCTGACATAAACATTATTCCTCCCCTCTGCTGCAAATCAAATTCAAAGTGAAAATATAAACTGACAAATAGCAGCTTCATGTACATTTTTAAACATCCTTTTTAAGCCTCGAAAGTCACACTACTGTATTCGGAAAAGCATCCCATTTGTTGTGTTTGATTTGACTGCTTGTGTGCACCACCCCATGCGTTAGTTAGTTAGTATGCATGGTTACCAGTGGCCATGCCCCTTATTTCTTTTCATTCTGCCCCAATAAATCTTAACAGCACAGCGGGCCCTGTGTCATTTTAGGGGGGGGGGGGGGGGGTTATGTCGGAGTCAGATATGGTGGAAAATTTAGGGTTGTATTAAAGTTATCCTTCTTTCAAAGACATTTGAAAATTGCTCAGAAAGCTGCTGCAGTGTTCTCTGGCTAAATGTACTGGGTCACCCAGTCAAGCTCACGGAGAGAGTGAGGTGAAGCTTCAGCTTCTCAATAGTAAATATCAGATTGCAGTCATCCTCTGTTAAAGTAGACTGTATGCTTTTAATTTGGAAAACAATGAGAAACATTTTTGCTTATTTTCTGACATGTTATCAACCAAACCAATTAATGGATCATAATCAATTTGTTGGTATATTTTCTGCACTACTTAAAAAAATGTACACGTTTTTTAAGAAGAGACATTTAAAAAAAAATGTAATATGATCAATTTAAAAGTAATTGATTGATGGAGGGATTGATTATTCGGTTTTATTGCATGCCTAATTACTGTGCTACATTAATAAGGCACAATAGGCTTTTGAAACATCTTTTAAAAAAAATTGGCTGATGTTTTGTCGACCAAACCACATACTCTGCCTGTTCTTCTTCCACAGTCACATGAACAACTTCACAGGAATGGTGTATCAAAGCGTTTTGCTCTCTCAGAAGCAGCAAGCAAGAGCCGCCAGCATAGATGGCTCCGTTCAGCCTAACACATCTCCTGCACAGTGGCCAGGTCATAAACAATATGTGATATTGGATTCAAAAATTGTCTGATTGTTTATGCTTATGGGACCAGGAGACATTTACATGGCAGACACATCCAACGAGAAAATATGGTCATACTTGTTAACGGCACTTCCACCTTCATCCTTTGCTTTGCTGTGCGTAACGATGCGCATAGAAATAATCCCCACCACAAATCCAACACAGATGAAACCCTTAAACTTTCATTTTCCTAAAGTTTCCTAACTTTGCCTCCCCACTCGCTGTGCCGCTCTCCAGGCATCGCCTCACTGATCCGTCTGTTGAGCTCAGCGGGTGATGAGAGTCAGCCGGGCCTTGCCGTGTTGCTCTGTGAGATCCTGACAGCTGTTTACCTCAGCCTCTTTGTGCACGGCATGGCCACTCACTCAAGCAATGAGCTCTTTCGCATCATGGCCCACCCCCTCAGCAGCAACCTCTGGGTGACGGTGTTCGGAGGCGGCGCACGAACTCCCGTTGTTGAGAAAGCCAACAGCCCAGCAAAAACTCCCCCGCCAGGTAAGCGAGGACGATCAAGTTGAATTTCATTGAGTGTGGAACAAAATGGGCCAAATTAAATCAGCGGGGCTGAATTATTGTTCTTGTCTTTCGGACGTTGTAAGATGTTATCAGCCTTAGTAAGAATTGTTTAGTCCATATCCTCTCTGTGCCAGAGCTTTTAGTTTCATTTTTGTCTTATTCAGTGATTTTTATGTCCAGATAAAAGCCTCTTAATCCTAAAAACTAATATGAAATCCCTAAACATATCTTAGGTTAATACTGCGTACTACAACCAATTGTATTCATTATCAAATAATTCTGACTGACGGCGCACAGGAAATCACAGCTGAGAATTATCATGGAAGCAGATTTTCTTTTGCTGTTGTACCTAATGAAGTGTCCACTGGCTGTATTTTTCATTGCTAGCTTTCTATCTACATCATAAATCAAGACAAGATGGATATTACAATTATGCGCTCGTTAAATCCACAGCTTCACCGGGCACAGACGTCGCTGATAAAAAACCCCGACGGTTCCGACTGCTCTCGTCACGCAGCGGATCGAAGGAAGACTCCAGTATAGACAAGGACCCTCCGTCCAGTCCCAAGTCCGAACCTGTGGTGGACCAGGAAGCCGCTTCCATTTTCAAAGAATGTTTTGTCCCGCCGGAGCTCAGCATTTGGGATTACTTGATCGCCAAGGTATCCCTGAAGACTCTCACTCAAAAATGTATTTTTCCTCCAAGCTCATTTGAATGATTCTTGTCTTCTATTGTTCCACCAGCCGTCCCTGCCGCCGTCAGATAACCGAGTTCAATACGACTCAGAAGAGAGCCAGGGCAGTGAAGATGAAGAAGAGGAGGAAGATGAATACGACGATATATTTGACCCCAACTCCCCTAAAAAAGAGCACACTAACTACAATTCATACAGGTGGATAGCTCTCTTCTCGGCCGGCACAAGTTGAGGCTCGTCTGTAAATCTTCTGGCCCTATGTTTTTTATGAGCGCAATGTTGGACCACTGTCAACTATTTACAGTATATTTGAATGCTCTTCTTCTTCCAGTTGGTGTTTAATGCGCTTGGCAATGGTTCAGCTGGTGCTAGTCAACCTCAAGTCCTTCTACCCCATAGCAGGATATGATCTATTGGGTCAGTACTAGCTATTGTGAACACACACACACACACACACACACACAACACGCTGTATTGTCATCCTCTGTCTTGTTTTTTTAAATCCCGCTTGGCGCAGACCTGCCTGGAGCCTCCCCGCTGTGTCACAGTGTGCTGAAGACACTGCAGCGCTGGGAGCAGGTGCTGCAGAAAAGATTGGAAATTTTTGGAGGCCCTCCCTCCAAGTACATCTCCACACACTTCCAGGAGGAAGCTATCACGCCAGGCCCCGCCCTTCTCAGACACAAGGCGCTGTTTGAACCATCCAACACTCCGTTCAGGTAGGCCCGTGACCCACATTCCAATGAGTAAATAGAAATTCTGTCGATTGTGTGGAAGTGATTGTAAATTTATCATGTCAGAGTAATTGGAGCAGCGTTATTGTTTATTACACTGCCATGAGTTCCCGTTTCTAGCTCGTGGATGGACAGTTTGTTAAATTCCTGTCTTTTGTTTTTAGCAACATGGCATTAGTGTCCTTGAAGCAACAATATGCCTGATAGATGTGGTGTGCTCCAAACATGAGCGTGAATATTTATTAGTAGTTGGCAACAGTGGCACAAAACGGCAATAATTAATTGCTTCCAGTTTTTGAATTTTGCTTGAGCTAATCCAGCTGACACGGCACCTTTTATTGTCGTTTCCAGGACGAGCCACCATTCAGCCCTCCCTGTCAAGCGCCTTTGGCAGTTCCTGGTAAAGCAAGATGAAGTGCAGGAGACATTCATCAAAAACATCTTCACCAAGAAACATGACGCTGGCGAGGTACATGTTTCCACTGCACTTAATCACGCATGCCATATTGAAATGCCAGCAAATAACACTGCTTTGCTAATGCAGAGTTGGAATCAAATCTTAATTCAAGCGCACTACAATTGATGAAATCCAATGTTTCTGGGGGGTTTTTTCTTTTAGCTGTGCATGATGAAATGTATTGTTACTGCTTCCAGCCGCATGACAATGTGTTTGTTGAAGTAATCGCTGCCTGTTTGATTAACATCACAATAATTCACTTTCTCTGTGTGTTTGTATGCATGGTCCACTGCTTGCTCTATGTTGTGCGCGCGCGTGTGTGTGTGTGTGTGTGTCCTCCGTGGTACGCTACCTCCCAAATCAATAAAGTTGGTTGAGGACCAGACTGATATGAAATGTTCAGGGATGGACGAGACAGGAAACCATCAGGTAATGCTGCCATATACAATAGATGTGTTGTTAATGTGTACTCGTATGTATAAAAACTAGTTTTGTAATCAGTATGACTTGAGTCATTTCCAAACAGCATATTACAAACTAGCAGCAGTGTTGGTGGTGAAATCTTACTGACTTGGCCTATTTTTTGCATTTTGCACTAGAGTAGCATTGATGGCACGTCTTGATGACAGAACTGGAGCACATGCAAAACTGGCACTGGTGTTTTCAAATGGATCTTGTCATGTGAAGTACATTGTGCCATACGCCGATGCTGTAAACTATTTTAATTTTATTTTAAATACAGTGCCGTTTGTCTCAGAGGACTGACTGGCGAAACCGAAACGATTCGCATTCTTGAACCTAACACTGTCGCACTCAATCTGCATCCCGCCGAGATTATGCGCGCTGCGTAAATGGCAAACCACCATATTTAGATTAAGGCCAGTCAAATTACACTTTATCCCATCTGACAGAGAGAGGCACGGCCGTTTCCTCTCGAATAAATGTCGTAAAGGCCGTGATTTCATCTCCTGCTCTCAGGGTGCGTCTCGTTTTGAATAATTGCGGAATCACAACGTAACAGTCACCTCGGCGGTTGCACTTGTACTTATTGCTCATATGCCACCGCGCTCCCGCTGTCTGATTGGGCTAACCCGGTTATGTTGCTCACTGGAGGTTAGCGGGGCGGCACGACCGAGCCCCACGTGTTCTCCCCTCAAGGCACTGCAAACGCACGCGTATGTACAGTGTTGGACACATAGAAGCAGGGCCCGCTTTGTGATTTGGCTGCTGGCACGTCAGCTTTTATCTTGGAAAGCAGGGGGGAAAAAAAACAAATGTGACACTATTTATTTTGTCAAGTCAATGGCTCTGTAGTTAGAAATGGAATATTTTGTGAAGTTGTGGCAGCATATTTGCCTTAAGGAAATCTTTATAAACTTGTGATGATTGGGTGCGTGTGTTTGTGTGTACAGACTGCGTCAGATCTGGGCTGCCCTGGGGGGAAGGCTCGCATCATTCACAAGGAGTCAGACATCATCACGGCTTTTGCCATCAACAAGGTATACCTCCCGTGTAAAACTGAATACACCCTCACCACAATCAATGGCGTCGTCTTATAAATTTGCATATGAGTCATTTTGTGACCAGACAGGACTTCTCTACTTTTATCCACTCACTCCCACTCACAGTATGGTCACTACTGTGTGTCTTTCAGGCAAATCGTAATTGCTTAGTCATGGCCTCTACACATGACATTCAGGAGTTGGATGTCTCATCCATTTTGGCCACGCAGATCTTGACGTGGATCGATGACGAAGAGGTTGAAACTAAAGGGTAAGAAACGGACGGGGGGGTTGTCTTGTTAGATAAAAGTTGGACTGATGCCATGTGGACGCAATGCCTACGATTGTTTGCTTGGTGGAAAATGGCTATACCACAGGTGTCAAAGTTAAGGCCCGGGGGCCAGATCCGGCCCACCACATCATTATGTAGTACTGTTTTTTTTTTTTTTTTAAAGATATTATAGTTACACAGCATGGCCATTTTCCTCTATTGTCCACTACTCTGATGCAAAATGTTATTGTCTCTGCAGAGTGGGCACAGATGACTTCCTGGTGGTCCACACGCACGATGACTTTATCAGCCTACACGGCACCACGCCGTACACTCGCAGCAGCCCCGGCACGCCCATCAACATGCCGTGGCTTGGAGGCCACCAGACAGGCCGGGGAGCTTCCGTGGTCAGTTCTACTCATTTCTTTGGCGGGAGGTCGCTGTGACATGTTTGGCAGTGGTGATTACAACGAAGCGTACATTGAAAATTTGGAGCCATACCCTCAAGACATTACATTGACTCATCTGACCATGCTAAATTGTCAAGTAAGCCTAACATGTGTGATCTTTGAATTCCCACGCACTGCGCAGAGAGGACTGCTGTGGGCTTAGATTGCCGTCAGCCGCTGAAAGATTGCTTTGGTTTCACTCTTTGAGATGAATGTGTGTGACTCACCCTCATTCACATTCACCAGAGAACCCGCTGCTCTTAATAACGTTGCACACGGTCAGTAGGAACCACGACTACCTATTTGAGCCAGCAGAACATGTCAGGAAATAGTTGTTGGTTTAAAATGAGTCCGTAATCACGTCACACAGGTGAACAGAGCTGTGCCAAGAATGGACTTAATAGACTGGCTGTAGTTGTTTATTGTTATTTTGTTGTGTTGGATCTCATTCGTTTGCGTCAAATGCCATTGGAACACATCCAACATTTGCATTACAGAACCTCATGTCAATGACAAGTAGCACTTTAGCCCGTACGCTTGACGCCGTGCGTGGTCTGTTCAGCATGAACGATAGTTACTACAAAAGGCATGACAATGAAGTTCTTCACACGTCTTTTTGTCCTCCTCCTCATTTTCACCTTCTTCCTTCAGATGATCAAGAGAAATATCAACAATGTGAGAAGAATGACCTCACATCCCACGCTGCCGTACTGTAAGTGCAAATCTGTCTGTCCGATAAGAGTTGGCAGCTTTTCATTTTAATTGCTTTTCTCGTTATGGTACATCACCCCAAATATTTCCCAAGGAGGATGGATTTGTCGTGGCATCACAGATGATACGATCCATGTCTTTCTTTTCTTGTTGGCGCTGCAGACTTGACAGGGGCGCAAGACGGGAGCGTGAGGATGTTTGAGTGGGGTCACTCCCAGCAGATCATCTGCTTCAGAAGTCCAGGCAACTCCAGAGTGACCAGGATTCGATTCAACCATCAAGGAAATAAGGTTGCTTAAATCAACCTATTGCTCTCCCATTGAACCTTGCCTTTTCGCTATTCTTTGCTCTAATGTAAGCCCGTCCCACCGAGATCTTCTTTCTTCACACGTTCGTTCGCAACTGTGCCACGTTGGCACGAAGCACAGCCGGGAATTGGCTCCAGTGCACATTGTTCTTCGGCCGAGTGCACTCGCCTCCCGCGAAACATGTCCTCGGATGGTGCCTCGACGCCGTCTTAGGTCTCCTCTCTCGGCTCGGCCCAAAAAAGAGCTAGAGATGCTGGCAGAATTTCCAAACGTTTCCCGCGGTTATGTAAGCGCTGCGGTTTAAAGCGTGGTGTGCGTTACCTGAAGGGGGCGCCGCGTCTCAACAGGTGTCCCCGATGCAGCTGACATTGAGCCTGCTGTGAAAAGAAAATGGAATAAATTGCCTGACTTAATTCTAACGGCGGGGTTGTTGTTTTTGTGCAGTTTGGAATCGTGGATGCCGATGGCGGTTTGAGTCTCTGGCAGACCAACACAAGCGGAGCCGCTCCCAAACCTTATCTGGTACGCCTGCACACCAGCCTCTTTTGTCACGTGCTCTTCTTTTTTCATTTTGCCTTCTCTTTTTTCGGGTCAAAACCTCTCTGGTGATGTCTCACCAACACCAGCCTCCCTCCTCCTTCGACTCGCATTTTTCATTTGATTCACTATTCCGCTGCCTCCCGATTACTGTCAGTGTTAGTAAGCGTCTTATGTGCTTGTGTGTGCGTGTGCCAGACTCTACAGTGCCACAACAAGACGGCTCATGATTTTGTCTTTGTGGGCTCCTCCTCCCTCATCGCCACTGCGGGTCTGTCTACAGACAACCGGTAACACAATCTATCAAATCCTCTATATAGTGGAGCCGCATTTCTGGGATACTAATTTGATTTTATTCTTTTTAAACCCTCTCGAGGACATTAGAGGCTCCACTGCGCAGTATGTTCAACTGTTTTCCCAAAGTGCTTTGTTTCTGTCCACAGGAATGTGTGTCTGTGGGACACATTGGTGACTCCCATGAATAGCCTTGTCCATGGTGAGGTGCATACACAACATGCAGTACATGTATCGACTCAATCGTGGAGTCAATATTTTAACATCGACCAATTGTTCTTCAGCCTTCTGCTGCCATGAGTCCGGCGCCACCGTGCTGCTAATGGCGCCCAGGCAGCAGTTGCTGATCACGGGCGGGAGAAAGGGCTGGATCAGCGTTCTGGAGCTTCCTCACCGGCACCAGCGGCAGAGCTTCCAGGCACACGACTCGCCCGTCAAAGCCCTCGCCGTCGACCCGACCGAGGACTGCTTCATCAGCGGGTCTGCCGAAGGCAGCTTGAAGGTACGTTGTGCCACCTCCACCCCCTGAGGTTGTTTGCTGTGTTGCTTGTTTTTCTAATGTACGACAAGTGAATATTGCCATTAGTTAGTTTAGCGGTCGATATTAGTCTCAAGGCCTCCTTTGTCAGAAAACATAGTTCACCTTTTTTTGTTTGTGTGTGTGTGTGCGTGTGTGGTTTTTTTTTGTTTGTTTTGATCACAATTATCCATAATTCCTCTGAACTCATTCACTGCCACTGATGGCTATTGATGGCAAATAACTGACTGGAGGGTTGGAGTTGAATGTGTTTTATTCTGATATATATTCTATAAAGTAGTCGGGGTTGATTGGTACAACTTTTGTTTACGTTTGAAAAATATAAGAACATTTCATTTCCCCACAATGACGTTTAAAAGAAAACAAAATCAGATTGTGAATATTTGAATAGGAAGAAGCAAAAGGAGGAGGAGAACATTTGACGATTGGCCGACATGTCTAGCAGCCGCAGTGTAGCACCAACTGCTAGAAAGGGGGATTTTACCCCAATGTCATGTTTTTTGCCTTTAATATTGGTGGCTGGTATCAGCATCATTTAATGTCAGAGACAACAGTGGGTGCTCAAAACATGTTCAAAACACTTTGGATTGTTTTTGTCACACAAGGTAAGGGTATAAAAGTCCTGCAGGGCGTCCGTCTCTTGTTAGGTCGCATCGCGTCGGCCATCGGATTAAGGTGCTAGCAGGTGTCAGGAGCAGCTGCTTTCTCCACAATTTGACTGACGGCAAAGTGTAAGCGCAAGGTTGGCGAGCCAGTCTTCAGGGCGGCGCCTCATCCGTCACCGCGCCTGCTTTCGATTCAAAATCTATTGCCCCATCATGTGAAGTCTTAATTGCATGGCGGCCGATTGAAAAGCAGCGTGGAGTTCGAAGTGTTTGATGGGCGCGTATGGAAGGGCCAGATGATGTGACATTAATTAAGTCCTACGTACAGGCTCTGCGCCTGCGATGGAGCTCATCAAATAAAATGACTCTCATGCTGGCTTTTCAAACGGAGCGGCTTCCTATCCGCTCGCTAGGCAGGGAACAAACGTGCTACCGACCTGCTACATTATTAACGTTAAATGGTGGACGAAGAAAACGGATGGCCAGTTGATGAATGCGTCGTTAGGATTTTTCTTCGGTATGGAACGTCCATGACGCTAACACACATGATCACAAGTCATGACATGATTGGGTGAGCTTTGATTGTAAACCTTTCTCAATGGATGGGAATCCTGCCCAAATCAAAAGTATTTGCGATGTGTCTTCAGATGTGGAACCTGGCCACGCAGTGTCTGCTCTACTGCTTCCCCAACGAACACGCTCGGCAGTCGCTCTTCCGTAACTTGGGCACGGGCGTCATGCAGGTGGAGTTTGGGCCAGCCAATCACATCTTTTCCTGCGGCGCTGACGGCACCATGAAAATGAGGATCATGCCGAACCGCTTCAGCGTCAACAACAACAACACCCAGCAGCATCAGCACGGCAACCTCAAAAGTGATGTCAAGTTCATTTTGTAGACAGGAACTGTAGAGATACTCCACCCATGGACCCAGAAAGTCACAAAGTGGCCACAGGGTTATTTGTCTTTTTTTTTTTTTTAAAAGAGGTCCAGTTGAGATTTGTCTGCACATGCAGGAGGTAAGAGAATCCTGGATTGATTGTAAGCAGACGAGAAGCAGACATCCGAGCACACCGGATTCGGTTTTACATTCCCGATTGAAAGTTTGGCTTTTCAAAGCACATTTGAGCTGAGATAAACACCACTTGTGTCGTTTGTTGCAGTTCTCTGTCGGGAACAAGGTGATAACTGCAGCTGCCTGACAAAGACTAAAGTGTCTGCAGGCAGGTTAGAGGTAAGGCGAGTTGTGGCACCCACCTTTCCGGTTCTCACGCTCATGTCACACGATGCACATCGCTGGAAACGCGTCATCCGAAAATCTCTATTTGCACATAACGGAGACTCGGAATTACACGACTTGCAAAATGTTGGGATTATTCCCACTGAAATGTGCAATCAAAAGTTTAGAGGTCAAATTCAGTTCACCTGTGAAGGTTCTAGTGCAATGGAGCCCAAAGCCCACACTTTTTGTGAGTCGTGTAAAATGTCAACAAAGCAGTTGAGAATAATGTAAATATGATGCGATGTACAGCACATTAGACAAAGATCTATATTCCTCGCCAATTATATGAAGTGTCCTTAATCTCTGACTACTAACTAGCTGTGGTGGTCTGTATTCTTCGTATAAAGTTGCACAAAATGTAGCTTTAATTTAACCAGTGCCCCTCTTTAAATGGGCACACCCCCTTTTCCTATTTTGGGAGGGTGGCTGCTGCTGTTATTCCCGAATAAGCTGAAAAGAAGTCTTGTGGGTGAGCAGGTTTTAACTGTTTATTTGTACAGATGTTTTATTCCAATAACATCACACTTTCTGCTACTAAATGTGATTCATCTTGGATACTTTGAATTAAAATGGATTCCTTTGTTGTTTTCTCAGCCATTTAAAGGATTTTTCTCGCCTCCACCGTTGCTCATCCCGTGTCTTCCGTGCTAAATGCTACTAGCTAATGTGAAGGGGGTGATGTTGCACCTTTTCGTGCGACTAGAGGAATAAAATGCATGCTAGTTTGGATTTCCCGGGGAGATGTCGTTATATTATCTACACACGTGCAGAGAGTGATAGGCCCACACTGAAAAAGAAAAAAAAAAAAAACCTACAGAATTGAGTGACTGAAGTTGTTCTTTCGAATGACATTTAACATTACTAGAAGAAATAAAGCTAAAATCTTAACTGGAAAATCCATTCGCCAATTTTAAGTTTAAACATCAAACGTTGAATGTTTACTCAAATTGATTTCTAAATTAATTAGAAGTCATATGACCAAAAATTGCAACAATATTAAATATACCATTGACAGAAATGTGCTGTTTTATGAAAATTAAGTTGTAAGATTGCTGGAAAAAAATTGTTAATATTCCATCTAATACAAAAGTAAACTTATTCGGGAATAAATTAATGAAATTAAATTTACGAATGTTTTTTTTTTCCCCCAAACCCACCAATACTATTCTAGTCATCAAAAAAAACTTATTCTCATCAATAATAACTCAATCCTGTATTCTTAAAAATATCACTTTATGCTCATTACAGCGTTACTTTGTGTGAACTGCATAAGTTTTCTATCAAAATAAAAATAAAAAAAATAGCACATGGTCTCGTACTTCAACTTAATTAAAATTGAGCTTCTTTTTTTCTACTTTAAAATGAGCCCTTCACACTCTTTCCTGTCATCATCCTTCCACTCGCTTGTACAATCATTTTACGCCAAATAGTTGACCAATTTTGTACAAATCCAACTCTTATTTATGAAACGTGTTGACTGGCGGAATGGCACATGTATGATTTCTTTTCCTTCTTTGGCCTAAACAGTCGCGATGCAATTTGTTTTGTTTTTTTTGTTCTCAAGTGTGTCTAAGGAAAAAAGGATGTGTACCCCTAACCCATCTTGTGGAGTTGATAAATACATTTTATCTGACGCAAAGCACTTCTATACACGCTGGAGAGTGGAATAAACTTGATCAAAGTGAGTGCTTTAGTTTTTTTTCCCCCAAGACTCATCTCTCAAACCTAGTACAATAATTGGATCAGATTAACATATAAAATGTCAGTTTGTTAAACAACTAAATTAGAGATGTAATTTGTTTTCAAATTTACAACCTCAGTTACACCATGGTGCCCATTCACAATATTAATAATTATATTCATGACAAAATGACAACAGAATAATCTTAAGGCTTTATTAGCAAACAATATTAAATGTCCACATTAGCATTGATTAGAAGAGAAAACATCACATTTGTAGAAACATTTAGTTTGTTAAGTTGCTTTCAATATCACTTACCCGAATCCATTTCTGTCAGTGTTTAGTGCTACCAGAGAAAGAAAAATCTGTTTGGGAATCAATACGTGACATTTTAATGGCGCGTCAAGGTCGAAGAGTCAGTGTGGATCCATTCAAATGGAATAACTCGTTCAATTACACTGATTTTCTGACTTAATTGATTTGGATCTCCGATAACACACCATTGTTATTTTAACTAGGCAACCACCTTCAGGAAATAAGCTTACATAAGAGATGGGGAATCATTTCATTAAGTCCTCAGAGGACCATATAATTCAAGAACAGATTTATTAATATTATGAGCATTTTTATAACAGTTCCATTAATGTTTTGAATTTAGATTGTAATGGTAGGTTACAATAAATTCTGCCGCAGCCTGTGGATGGTGTTGACGAACGAGGTATATGGAACGCCCCCGCTCCCCCTCCCCCTGGGTGGGTTGGCTTTTGTCAGAGGCGTTCACAGCCTAGCGTGATCTTTCAGGATGACTTCCAGCTTCTGACCGAGCATGACGTTTCCACGAATCTTGAGCTTGCCAGAGAAAAATGCCTATACCGTGGAGAAAAAGAAATGTTTCATTCCGCAAATCTCAAAATATTTAGACAAACTGTCTTTAACGAGGCCGCGGCTATCCTTAACAAAAATCCACTGGCTCTTTCTCTGGGTTGATCTTTTGGAAGGAAAAAAAAAAAAAAACACGGGGATCAATATGAAACGTCGTGACCAGGTTATAAATTCGGTGCTCGCCTGTAACAGATGAAATGCTGCAGCGATATCAAATGACGTCCATTGATTACCTGTGAGAGCTTTGGTCTTGAAAAAGCCTCTCGAATGGCTCATTATTTGACGTGTTGAATGGAATTGGTTTTTCAGCATTTGGCAATTTGTTCTGACACCCCAATAAATCTCGATACATCACTGTTTTTAGAAAAAATAAGAAAATTCATTCCTACCTTCTGAGGGTTGAGTTTGTCTTGCACTATCGCCATGAAGTTGTCATCTGATGCCGTGAAAGTCACGTCCGTTTTCCCGCTGTAGGTGCCTCGATGTAGCGCGCCGCTCCCGTTCTTCAAATCAATCGCTGGCAAACAAGAGCTACTGTTTACAAATCCGATGTGTTTAAAGCACTTCATTACAACCGGCTGTGGTGCGTAAATGCGCTCACTCCACTCCGCGACATTCTTGCCGTCTTTGGTGATCTCCCAGCCGAAGACGGCGTTGACTTTCTTAACCAGCTCGCTGCCAGACTCTTGGATGCGGCGGCCAATCTCTGCGAACACCAGCTCGCTCTGGAGGCCTGCCCCCGCCTACGCCATCCAGAGATCTTTAAAGTTGCGACCTCCTTGTGTGAGATTCACAGGTACCCACCTGAGGAAGACCGGGAGACGTCTCAGCCAATTCGTGTAAATCGACATAAGCGCCCGCAAGCACCGTGGCGCCTGTCTCCTTGACCTGGAAGAGACCAAAAAGCAGGTAAGAAGCTGAATGACAAAGTGTTTGGATTGGAGCAAACCATACTGACTTTACACTGAATGTGGACTCGACTGCCTTCCTTCCACATTTCCGTCTGCAGAGACTGACCGGGTATCACCGGCTTCACAAAGCGGACCTGCGGGAAGCCACACAACCAAGCTTTCAAAACGGTAAGGGAGGAATTTGACCACTTGATAACAAAACGTGCAATTTTTACACTGTGATCCCATGGCCTTAGTTACTGCCACCAAAATTGAACTCTAGCAAAAGCGTTGCGAGTTAATCCAACAAACCTTGATGGCCTTGAATCTGGAGGGGTCGTTGCTAGCAAACTGCTTGAGGACATGTCTTGCCGCAAAGCCGAATGAGCACAAACCGTGCAGGATGGGTGACTGAAAACCTAAGCGAAAAAAAGGCGTTTATATTATATGAAATATTTGTGGTGGTGGTGGTGTACACTCAATACCAGCTAATTTCAGCAAGACAAAAAAAAGGGTGTGTCAAGTCTAATATAATTCCTAGTCTTTAGTATATTTTGACCAAAAGCGTGTCATAGACATGTTGGGGACTGGCAACTGTCATGTCAATACAATTCAAGTCTTACCCCCCATGGCAGCAAAGCTGGGGTCAATGTGGAGGGGGTTCCAGTCCCCACTCAGACGGTACAAGGCCGCCTAGGGGGACAGAGATGAGAATCATAAATCATAATACAGACGACATCTACAATAGCGAGGCCTGGGAATCATTCTTTTCACATTTGATTTGCTTCTTTTTCACCTGGTCGTTAGTGGTGGAATCAACCAGCACGACGTCTGGGGCACGTTGAGGCGGCGGCGCAAGAGGCTGCAGGGTTTATCCGACACAGCGGGAAGCCCCATTAATATTCCTCATGTCTTATTGCATTGTCGTAAAAAAAAAAAAAAAAAACACAAAAATTTCAACACACTTTCGCTTTCTCCGATGTTCTTTTGCCTCCAAAGCCTCCGGCGCCGACCACAAACACGGACCACTGGTTGAAGCAGAGCAGCTCGCCGCCGCTGTATGTGTTGACTGAGCGAGGAAGGGAAGGACTTTGAGTCGGGGGGGACAGTTGGGAGGGTCACAATAGCGGAGGACTCACTCACCGTCCAAGAGGATGACCGCCCCGGAGCCTTTGTCCAGCACGTCTGCTACGGTGGCCTCTGAGGTCAGTTGTCCTTAACCAGGGGAGGAGCAAAAAAGTGATATAAAAGATTTGACCTTTTTGGAGGGTCAGGCTCTGTTGAGTGTTTCATACCAGAAGTGGGAAGAGGTTTGTAGAGCTCCAAATATTGCTCGCCATGTAACACCTGATGCGTGACAAACATGTACTTTAAATATTTAATTCTGTGATTCTTCAGCTAACATTATGCGTTTTTTCCCCCCACCTGTGTCAAGTCAATATTGAGTCCTGGCAAAGAGCTCAGGCCACCGTCCATCATGCTCGCCTGGGAAGGAATAACCCCGAAGGTCGGGAGGCAGCCAAAGTCCGGATGGCCTTCGTACAAGAACCTGGCAAAAACAATCAGGTGGTGCAATGTTCCGTCGAAGGTCTCATTTTAGTAGCGGTAATCACACACCTGAGGTGGTCGGGGTCTTTGGTGGACATGCCCACGCCAAGCGCGTACAGGATGCACTGCGTGTGCGTGAAGTCAAACGTGGTCACGGGAAGTTTTTGTCCCACTACTGCAGTCTAACACAAAGAAAAGAGGCTCTCATTAGATGCTCAGTTCTGCCCGTCTTTCGGCACCTTCACACTCAAGTAATTATCAAATGAGGCTTCATGCCAAATGCTTCTTCGTTAGTCTTATCGATGGCCGTCGTCTGGGCTTTTTCTTCAGGTCGACGGATGCGATCAGCAGCCGCATGAGGAGCGCTCCAAAGCACTGACCGAGACATTTTTTAATTGTGCTGCCTTTCTACCATGTGTTAAATATTGGACCCCACTAATCTAATATTAATGTGCATGGCCACACACACGCACGCACGCCACTTCTCTAAGTTTGTACAATTGATCGGGAAAGTTAGTATTGACGCTAATATTTGGTTATTTGCGTCTTGCACTCACAGGGTTGATGCCAGCAGCAGAGGATACCGCAGAGGTCGGACTGGCGGTAACCCCCGATTCCACTTTGGACAGGACGTTCACAATGGACTGAAGAGATTCTGTAAACAGGTGAGAGAAAAGCTTTATTGTCAATTTCTGCACATGCCAAGACACACAAGGAAATCGAAATTACGTTCCCACTATCCCACGGTGACAAGACATAGTACACAATATACATACAAGTAAACAACACACACAAAAAAACAAGAAGGCACAAACAATAAATATATAAGAGTGATGAATAATAAATAAACAAATAACATAAAACAGGGCAGATTAACACTGCACATGAATATAAGAGATTAATGTAATAATTGAATACAAATTAAATGCACTGCACACAAAATGTAACTAATTATTATTATTGTCTTATGGGAGTAAAAAATAATTTGCATGAATTCCAACATTTCTTAAATTAAGGTGTGATAGTCTTTTTTTTTTTTTTTCCTCCATGTAATGATGAAGCATTTCAGAGCTACTAGGTGAGCAAACAAAAGAAACAGCTCCAGGGCTGATAAAAATCTTATAAATAAGAGTCTATTGGCAGGTAGTTATAGCAACAAGATTCGGTAATAAGCTACAAATGAGGAGGCAGCGCAAAGCCGAGCTAATGAGAGCGGCTAGCTCCCGTCGGGGGCTGCCACCCCCGTGCGCTTCGACGCCACTGGGAGGGATGGAGGAGGCGGAGAGAAGTAACGCTAAATGATAATTACAACAATGATTATGCGTGACTCACTTTGAAACACTCCTCACCTCCACTTGTTTTCCTCTCCACTTTTCTTGACCTCTAACAACAGATGGCCTCACTCTACTGAAGGCAAACTCGGGAGGAATACAGATGAGTGGTTTGGGTTTTGGTGTTATGCTACACAAACGCCATAAATAGTAATTACTACTTTCCTATCAAGCATTTTATTGCATTGTTGCCTCAGCGATGCAAAGACACTCATGTTTTGTTCGCCCGCCTCTCGGACCTTAACTAGAATCTTACATTAGCCCTGCATGTGATTGGGGAGATGTTTTATCAAGTGGTGAAGTTAGTAAATGAGACTTTCCAACCTTGAGACCAAATTGTCAGAAATTTGTCACAATACAAATTGAGAATAGTAACCTCTTAGACAGAGACCTCACACTGCAGCCGTTATCCGTTTACGCCTTGTATATTTAACCCAGTGATGCGTTTTCACACAGTGAACCGCCATCGGGAAATAATTGGTTGACCTCAGCCCCAGCGCCTGGTGTGATTTAATACTTTCAGGAGTGGGTGCCAAAAGTTCAACTTCCACTCCTGTCCCAGAAATGTGTACCTCCCTTGAACACAGGCAGAATCCTGATCCTAGCGTGGCGCTACTTTTGTTTATTTGCGCCACGGTTGAACTTACAACCTTCCAGCGTCTGTCACTCGTGCCAGAGAACAACTGACCTTGTATTGAGGTGGGCTTGATTGCGTCTGTAAAATCACAAACTTTGTCCCACTGGTCCCTGACAGCTTCGGGTGTCATGGGCTGGTTGCTCTGTCTGGTGATGCAGCCCTGAGTTCGCTCCCAGCGCACTGAACGCACACATAGTAGGAGGTCATTTTTAAATGCCAGCAAGCGCAAATCTGGTGGTGGTGGTGGTGCTCTGGGCTAGCTAATAACAGATGCATAGAGACAGGACTAAAAAGAAAAAGACTCACATTTGCCAATCCAGCCCGCGCCAACCTGCATGCAGATGAATCATCATAGAAACATTAGAACAGGTTGGTGGCATCTTTCAGTACGGGTGGGAGTGAGACCTCGCTGCAATACCTCAAAGAGTCCTCCATTTTCTTGGCATTGTTCGTGACAGAGCCACAGCACCATGGGGGCCACGTACTCCGGCTTTAGCGCCGCCACCAGATCTAAATAAAACAAACAGGCGGACAAAACCACAGACTGGTTTCAAGGCGCATCTGCTGGGATCACTTCACTGCGCTGCTAACAACACATTTTAGGGCAGAGCAGTGCACAGAAATAGCAGCAAGTTGTCGAGCTACATTATCATTGGAATCGTTTTAGTTAGTCATGCACAACCCCGCCAGAACAAAAAAAAAAAAATGGTAACTGTTGTGAAAGGGTATGTGTCATCTCTATCAGTGGTCCCAGCTAAAAATAAATAAATCGGAGCTCTCATTTTTAATTCGGTTTAATTTATAAAAAGTATACGTATTTAAATATACTATTGAGAGATGTAACGATTCATTGAAATCCTTTTAAAATTGATTGACATGCTTAAAATATGCGTCGATAGATTTCGTACAGCCCTGAGAGGACTTTATAAAAGCTGATATGGCTCGAACCCAGCATACTATGATTAAGTCCAAGCAACTGCAAGGGCAATATATAAATGTGGAATTGTTGATTTTAAAAGCAGATTCATATCAACATGCAATAGCTGTACCTAAAAGTAGTTCACTTCATGGCTATGCTGCCTTGCAATAAGAAGAGATATATCTCTCTTGTTACCATGGTGACCATGGGTCACCGTTTTATATTAATGGAGCAGCTCAGCCAGCTCAAATGAAACTTCTAATTAATTTCCCCCCAGTAAGAAATGATGGGGGGGGGGGAAAGAACTAGATGTCCTCAAACTTTGGCCATTACAAATATATGACGGCCATATTAAGTATTTTTCTCCTCCAATTCCAAGTCGACCTTCTTTCTCCTTACCCGGGGGCATGACCGTCTCGGTGAGGCGTGAGCCGGCAACGGGAGCGATGGTGTTGCAGTGGATGTTGTATTTGCGTCCCTCGATGGCCAGCGTGTTGGACAGGCCCAGCAGGCCCAGCTTGGCGGCGCTGTAGTTGGCTTGGCCAAAGTTGCCGTAGATGCCCGCGGCTGAAGCCGTCATGATGATTCTAGGTGGCGTTAATGCATAATGGCAGCCGTCACGTAGGAGTCACGTCAGGATGGACGAGGGATGCAAGGTCAAATTGTTCAAGACCTCTTGATTTTATTTTTTTTTTAACACAAATCAAAGGACAATTCATATAATCCAGGTCAATCCTAAAAGCAGCGTAGCCAAATTAACACATTTGGTTGTTTTTCATGCTCAAATTTGCATATCCATATCTAATGTGCTGTCTGAGCCCTTTATGCAGATTCGTTTTTTTTTTCTCGTAAGACCGTGACGCCAACTGAGCTCATCATATTCAGGAGCATCAAACGGCTGACTTACGTTTGACTACCCGAGGCGCTCGACGGGCTTCCGGTCTGTCTTTCCGCAAAGAAGGCCACCAAAACATGCAAGCATGACTTACCTGCCAAACTTTTGCTCCTTCATGTGGTTCCAGGCGGCACGGGTCACCAAAAAAGAGCCTCGCAGGTGAACCCTGTGAATGAGGTCTGGGAACAATTTGAAAGTTGTCATGAGAGACAAACGCCATTCAAATATTTCGAAGGCAAGAGGAAAGTCCGAGTAGTCCTTCCATTTTTTCATTTCACGACCTTACCCCAATCCAAATCGCTTGTCCTGACGAATGAGCGGTCACGAAGGATCCTTCCAAAAAGAGAAAAAGCCTTGTAAACGGCGGCGGACAGTGATGGAAGAGTTGTTTTCCCACCATAAAATGACTTACCCGGCATTGTTTACGACAATATCTGAAAAACAAGATATTTGATATGAGATTTTGTAGGTACACAAGCGAGGGCTGTGAGAGCTGTAAACAAAAACATTAACAACAACTCTATCCCGCTAGCCGTGAGCGAGTAAGTTCGCTCGCCCGTAGTGAACCAAGCACAGCTCTGGAACGGACTTACTCAGCCCAAAAAGTAGGATAGCCATGATTCATGTTATGTGACTTATCGATCAGCAACTCACCTATTCTTCCAAACGCATCCAGCGCCGCTTGAACGAGCTTCTCTCCGTCTTCCACAGAGTCTGTGAGCGTGCAAGATCGAGATGGGGAGCTTTAAAACCAGCTGAGTGATTTTCTATTAAAACTGACAGTTACAATAATACGCTCATGAAAGGAATACACAACAAACGAGGGAAATCCAATTACCTAACCTACTCCGATAGCCACTATTATTGATTGCAATGCATCATTTCGATTGGTTCAAATGATACATTTGAATTATATCCACGCAAAATAACCGTCTTTCATTACAGTGTCAACTAGTGCTAGTTGACCTCCATTTTGTTCATCCAAAACTATTTTTTCCTGATAGGAAATGATGCTAATATGAGAACAGTTGACCCTGTAATGGATTCATCCAATTCCAATTTGTCTATGGTAAAAATAAAAGGTAGAAATAGGGAGATACAATCTGTGTGTCATGAGATAGTGGCAGAAGAGAAGGCAGGAAGAAGACAAGATGGAGTCCACTCCAAAAACTTCTCACCGTAGTTGGCCACTGCTTTTCCTCCCTTAGCTTTTATCTCGTCCACAACCTTATCGGCAGCCGCAGAACTCTTTCCGCCCCCTTTGGTGTCTGCCCCAAGGTCATTCACTTGAATGTAGTGAGAGGAGGAAAAGATTAGCAATAAATGGGCGATGAGTGCAGTTTTCCGCCGGTGATTAGGAGCGTTTCGCTAAGCCTCGTCACACAGTTCAAGGGCGACTTCATGGTAGATAGCGGCCACTGTTGAAGATGTTTACGGCTAAGCCTTGCGTTTAAATCACCGTGTCAATCAATACAATGCACTGGAACGTGACACCGTTTGATCCACTTAAAGCCGAGGATGCGCCATAAGATCGCAAGTGGAGCTTAGCCATGAACCGTGCAAAACGATGTTGCTTCACACGACGAAGCAGAAAGTCCTGCTGAGTTCATATACAGAAACAGTCTGCACACCCCTGTTGAAATAAAAAAAAAATTGTAATACGCTATCACACACACACACCTCTCCACTGTGAATGGTACACGCCGTGTATCTAGTTAAGTACTGCGATGAAACATTCTTCAGTCTAAAGACATCTTTTTCTGTTATTTTATAACCAGATTCTTGTAATATTAAAACTTTTCTAGTAACATGATGTTTTTTTCCTCGCAATATGGTGACCTTATTCTGGGATTCAGTGTTTGAGCTAGACAGCTTTACATGGGCTCGCAGAGGGGTGGCAGTAGGTTCGCTTGGGAGGGCAGAGGATAGATGATATCCCCCCACACACATGCATGAACATTTAAATTTTAAGTTGAATTATCTGCATCCCATGGCAATTGTGATGCATGTCACATGACATGGCTAAGTAGAGCACTAACTCCATTAGATTATAGAAAGATTTCTGCACAATATAAAAAAATATATATCAGGAACATTGATAATAAAATGTCAAATGGAGTGCTAATGCTAAGTGGACCACTAACTACATTAGATTATTAATAGATTTCTACACACTATATAGATCGCAGGAACATTGATAATAAAATTTCAAATTGAGTGATTTATTGCAACCCCTTGGGCATTTTGTGGACATGGCAGGTGCCCCCCCCTTGCCACTCACTAAAACTACCTAGGCTAATTGTGTATTTCCTCAGGTTTTATTTTTCAATGTGTAAACAGTAAATTCCCCTAAACCTTTTGAATTAAAGGAGATGAGAGCAGAGTTTATATTTACCTACAACAGAGGCTCCTCTTTCAGCAAAGGCCAGTGCATATTCCTTCCCAAGACCTGCGCACAGGTAAAATGAGTTTAATTGCGTTTTTTAACCAGAACAAACACACAAGCCACATTGTCGGTTTGCGTTAATATTGCTGCATGTGCCCTTTCACACTCGCGGATTTGCTGTACTTTGATCCCGGTGGCCGACTGGAAGCAAATGTCATGTCTCTAGTGTAGTACTGTAATCTCTACAAAATCGTGCTTTATTAATTCCACTGCTGCAATCCCTCATATGAGTGTGTTTACGTGTGAGCATGTGTACGGTTGCAGCAGCATATTACGATAGATACTTTCGTCAAGACAAATACTTGCTTATGGAATAATAACGTTGTTATTATAATCACCCCGATCAGCTGTTTAGCATTCCAAAGCTAACCACTTGGAACTGAGCGTCGATGACAGTCGCGCTATTATGCAAAAACGATACTGTTTCCAAAGTCATTTTACCTCCTCCGGCACCGGTGACGAGCACAACTCTTCCTTCAAATGACAAAGACATTGCGCTTGGGCTGTGATTGTTGAGCTGGACTGCTTGCCACTTGTGTTCTTTTCCAAGCAGGGTGAACTTTCACAACTTCTACTTCCGCAAAGGGAAGGACGATCCCTGCGAGGACCAATCAGAAATGAGAACGTATTAACCCTTTCCGTACGTCACTGACGGGACTCCCTCACAATCCGAATGTCAACTAACATAAATTTCATGTCCCTAAAATCCCGTGGGAATTACAAGATTGCCTATTTTATAGGGAAATATAAAATCTAATTTAAAAGAATAGTACAACAAATATTGTGTCAAGTGCCGTAATCTTACGAGAATAATGTCATGTGTTTTGTTTTTTGTTTTCAAAAGAATTTACTATGGCGATTAAGTCAAAATGTTGTTTAAGTGGGTTTTACTTGTAATTGAAAACAACCTTTTGCCTGACCACAAAATGTGGCAGGCCGGATCTCCCACGAATTATGGTAAACTTTGTTTACATCTAAACATTACATTTACCGATATGCATTTGAGAGATCTCAAGTTCGCCTTTTCAAAGTCAAAGTCTGCTTTATTGTCAATTTCTTCACACGTCAAGACACACAAAGTTTTATCTTTATCTCTAGTTTTAATTGTATATTTTTCCGCTGAGCGTTATGGGTCACAGAAATTGGAAACGTTTTAAAATGATCTATATATGTGTCATTTTTAATGTCACAAAACATGACATTTGAAGAAGGGTGTGTCTTGTTTATTTCTTTGCTTTAGGCAATGGGACCGCGCAAATGTTAGGAATTTACTGCATTTGTTTTATTCATCGGTTAGTGACTACTACTGGACGGTAATTCAAGCGAGAGATAGGAGGTAGAAGAAGGAGGGGAGGAGGAGGGAGAGAGGAGCAAGCAGAGCATCTTCCTCTCTCGGGCGCCTCACACTCTCCAAGGAAGCCGCAATGGAAACACGATGACACGGAGCGGGCTGGCTCGGCGAAACATGGCTGGAGTGCCCTCAAGCATTGTCCGGGGAAAATTTTGCCAACGACAAACATGAAAGAAGGGCGTGTGATGATGACGAAAATAATCGACGGTTGTGGAGAATTAACAAACGGGCTTGACTCTTCTATGCGGCCAACTTCCTGCGCTACGTCTGCTTTTCTTCTTGATATCTTTATTATTTTTCTAAACGAACACATTCTTGTCAACAAAATGTTGAATTTGGCGCTTTTTGGCAGAAAAAGCTCATCGTGGACATCTGTCTTGCTGTTACTGTTCATGTAAGGAAAAGGAAACAATAGAAATAACCAACACTGTCATGGACATTATGACACAATATTTACACTTAAGCGGCTGCTGTCACACGCCAGTGCGCATGCGCGGTGGTAGACGGCGTTAGCTCGCCGCCTGGCAGCCACAGCGTCCTGCCCGGGCTGGCTGCGATGTAGTCGCACGAGTGGAAGAAAACAACACGGGAGGGTGGACATGGCTAAAAAGTGTCCTCGGCGCGGCGTGCAGACGATTTCACTGGTGGACACGCTGGTGGAAATAGGCCGGCCGTAAAGTGTCAAGCATGTCCGGGACACCCGACGGCGCAGAGGGAGCAGTGTCCAAAGTGCAAGTCAAGAAGGAGATCAAGACCATCGTGGACAATTTGGAAACCATCCTGGGCGACCTCAAGGATGTAGCCAAGGAGCTCAAAGAGGTAAACACGCATATACACACACACGCACGCACACACGGGGATCACTCATTATCACGTGTGTTTTTAATGGATGCTGGTAATGTCAACCCCTTCTGACACACGTACACTTCCAGCTTCTCGCTCCTCCCACTGCTCTGAAAAACATGTGGCACAGGAGGAGGTGTGAAGCCCCCCCCATGTCTTTCACACATATGCAGGCTTTGAGGAATGGAAGACTGCATTAGTTTATAATGGTTTTTACATCTCGTTTCATCACCCCATCCC
This sequence comes from Syngnathus scovelli, assembly GCF_024217435.2. Taxonomy (NCBI): domain Eukaryota; kingdom Metazoa; phylum Chordata; class Actinopteri; order Syngnathiformes; family Syngnathidae; genus Syngnathus; species Syngnathus scovelli. The sequence goes on from NC_090849.1 coordinate 20,115,737, forward strand.
AGTCCTGGACCACCTGCCGACTCTCCTACTTGAGGAGAAGCCTCAGAGACGTGTTCAAGAGCAACTTGTGCTTTTATGTCCTGCAACTTTTTACTGTTTTCTCCATGTTCCCCACCAGGCATTGGCGATAAATAGGAGCGCAAAGGCGCAGCAATCAATCTTTTGTTGTTTTGTGCGTCTGATGTTCTTTTCTTTCTCCCTCCGTTTCGCCCCTCATCCCCCCCCCCCCCCCTTCCCCCCTTTGTTGCTCGCAGGAAATTGTGCAGAGGATCATTTGTTCGGACACCACGCGAGCTGAAAAGATGCCTCGAGGGGCCGTTGCTATCAATGCCAGGGTTGGCCTATAATCCATTTGAAATGCTCGTATCTGTTCGACGGGGTGCTGGATGCGAGCCTCGCTCTGAGGAGGCACCCTGCACAGATGCTTGGCACAGGCCAGCATGGTGGCTGGCCTACAGCAGCGGCTGCACGCCGGGATACTGCGCTCACGTCTTGCACGTGTCCCAACAAATTATCCCTTTTAGACGCAAGGCGAGAGTTAAGCTCCATTACTTTATCCATATTAGTATCCTCCTTTTGGGTGTTCACGCTGTTTCTCCTTTTGTTGGTCTAAACCAGGGGTGTCAAACTCATTTTTATCTCGAGTTGCATCGTGGTCATAGTTCCCTTTGGAGTGCCATTATGACTGTCAATGCCTTGTCTGTACAGTATAGGCTACACAACAAACTGATGAATAACTAGTTTTCAAATCAGACTCGTAAAAATTGTTCAAATATTTTAAAAAGATGAGTGGTGATAAAATTGCAGTTTTGTTTTTTTTTAAAGTGAAGACATTTTGTAATTTTATAATTGACACATGAAGTTGATTCACAATTTGTCTTCGCGGGCCACATATAATGATGTGGCGGGCCGTATCTGGCCCCCGGGCCTTGACTTTGAAACCTATTGTGGCTCTTTCAAAATAAATGGCAGCTAGCCAGGAGAAGGGATGTGAAGTTTAACCGCTGCCTTCTCCTGCCTTGATGGTTTTTAGCATCAGTGATCCTAACATGCTTTTTATGTTGGCTGAAGCAGATGTTTTAACCACAAGATCCAACATGCTGCCCTGATGGGCTTTATGATCATTTTGAAACGTACACACCTGTCTCGGTAACAAAATTCAGCGGCAAGGTTGAAGGGACTCCCGTTAACAGCGAAGACTTCGAAAAAATGTTTCTGAACTCGTTGCTCCCGAAGAACACCGTGCTCCCTTTCATCCTTCAATCAGCGGATGACGTTAAACACACTGTGTTTCCGTTCCTATCTCAAAAGATCGATTCCCCGTCTTATGTTCCAAATCAAGATTTGAGTTTTACCCCCCGAAAAATGAACAAAAATCTGCTGATAATGTTGCTGTGCCGGCACCGAAATAATCCTTTTTATTCAAGGCGATACGCTGCCTTCTGCTATGCCTGACTGAACTCAGGAAGAAGAAAAAAAGCAGACCGTGGAAGTGAAATGCAGACAAATCGAGGTGCTATGTTGGTGTCATGTGACTAACCTACTTGGCTTTTCTTCCTCTGACTGCAAGCTTGTCTTACTTTGATGTAAGCCACTCTTCAAACCTTGATCGATTCCACTCAGTAGACTGCAATCGACTTTTAAGCATCACAAAGAAAACAACAACAGCGTTTGTGTTATTTTAACTCCTATTAACAAACTGCGTCCGCATAGAATGGCCGTTCTGCTGCTTTGTGTTCCGACACACTTGTTGAGTGGCAAAAATTGAAGTGCGGTTGAGTTGAATTTGTGCCCATAGCATATCTCACGCGTGAATATTTTCCCCCTTTTCTCGAACAATGTGGTCTAGGCTGCTTCTGTGTTTACTGCAGTGAATTTGTCTGGATAATTCACTCTTTGTAAATGGCTCCATTCTTGGCCTGATTTCTTCTCGCGGTGTTCATTGAATTCTCCTCCAATGCATTTCTCTCCTGTCCTCTTCCACCTTGGCACACCATGTACATAACCAAGACTGATCATCTTGTTGTCATTACTTGCACAGTCGCTCTCTGATATTTTATTCTATTTGAACGACGGCAAAACCGCTTGCGCTGAAATGAAAATTTTTCTTGTAATGGTTCCATCGATGCTAAAAATGAGATCCAGATCTGGAATTACTCCATGATTTAAGTCCTTTCACCTTTGACAAATGACATTTCCATGCCAGACGTTGTTGCTTTGATGTTGAATGGGATGGTTGGAATCCATCAATCAGGTGCAGCTCTGGCAACCTCACGGCTGTCCCCATAAATTACTGAGATATTTCTTTTCCTCCCCATGGTGCGGGTGTCAGTGTAGTGATATCTCAATTGATTTTTAATCTCCCGAATCAGCCTCCTCAATCAAACTGCGGCCATTTCAATGTGCAATTTGGAGCTTTTCAATAGACGGGTTAGAATTGTCAGACTGCTTAATTTCCTCTGCGTTCGTTATGTGTTGCCCAGGTCGTCCACGATATCGACACGCTGACGTGCGACCTGCAGCTGGAGGAGGACGGCCTGACGGATAGCTCCAAGACAGACACGCTCAACTCCAGCTCTAGTTCCACCGCCACCACCACGGCGTCCAGCCTGGAGAAGATGAAGCTCTACAGGGACGACTGCCTCTTCATAGCGCCGGCCCCCGTCTCCCCGCTCCTCGCCCTCCCTCCCGCGGTTTTGACCGTTCACAAGAAGGCGCTCCCGCCCTTGCCGCCACCCAGACTCACCTCGGTGAGAACCGAGCATCACAACGGAAAAAATCTGCCTCATCCCACATTGGTGCTATCGGGGAACGTATCCAAGGCGAACGGAGCCTTATTGAAGAACGGTGGCGTTTTTTCCTTGAAGCCGAACCGTGATCTATTCTCACCCACGTCGTGTTTCATTACAAACGACGGCAGTGTCCCGGAGTCCGGCCCGGTTCCTACACTGCCCAGACCGATGCCCCTTCTCCGCCACGAAAAGAACAAATGCCCCAAGGCCCCCGGCCGGGAGCCCCGCGAGCGTGTCCGTTTCAGCGAGAAGGTCCAGTACCACGGTTACTGTCCGGACTGTGACCTGCAGTACGACGTGGATGACTCAGAGTTGCACTTGCAGTCGGAGCTGAGCGAGATGCGGCTCAGCCCTGTGCACTTTTGCTCCTCTTCCTCCCCTCCTCCTCCTCCTCCTCCTCTTCCTCACGAACGAATGCTGGAAAACGGCGGCCTCTCGCTCAGCCGCGGTTTTGCGCCCAAAGCCGCTGCTCCTCCCCCTCCGCCTTGCATAGCACCCCACCCGGGTTCCCTCAAACCCCAGAAAACAATCCTACGCAAATCGACCACAACCACGGTTTGACGACAAGCCCCCCCGCGACCTGTCTGACATACACGATCCTGAATCATTCATAGTGTTTTCCACTTAGCCAGCTCCAATTTTTCGGATTATTCAAACAGCCAGGCCGGAAAATGGCAGACGGAGGAGGCGAAATAGAAGCACGTGGCATCGCCGTGGATTCCGAGACGTACGCACGCAGATTTAGACCGAGCGGTGAGTCTGTGTGCTTGCGAACGTGTGTTTGGAACAAAAGAGGAAATTGCATCTGCGCACTGATGCATGTTTGGCTGCACTGAACTTTTATTTGCTTTTGTGGGACTTCATTTGTGGCCATTGATGTGCTTTGCACGTACCGTCCTGATTTTGAATAACGGCTCGGGCCTTTATGCATGCAGTTCCTGACTTGAGTCAAAAAGTCAGGCGCACGCAATAGACTCCAGCTGACCCGCGTTTCAGAAGAAGACGAATGGATGGTATTCAAGTGAATATAGTGACGTTAATATTTTAGGAGCGACTGTGCTAAAACTGCATCTGTGTCCGTATGGAGACTCCTGGTACTAACGAGTTTAGGGAAGTTGTGTCGGAGAAACACTGATTAATTCATGCTTTAAATCTGCTTCCCTTGCATTCTGGATCTTCTCTGGACACAAAAATAACTAATAAGAGTGACTCGACGGAATCCATAGGTAGATGCAGCTAATCAGCAACTGTCAAAGTCGTTCAGCCTTCAGATGTCACCAAACCCAAATCTGTCCAGGAAGTGTTATGCAACCGTCATTTTGCACAATCCAATAATAGCAAGTTCAAAGTGGTGGATTGTTATTTCCAACCTGATTCTAACGTTGAAGAAGGAAGTGACAGCTGCCTCTGTGACATTGTGACATTAGGTGACGTTCACAACGCTTATGATGATAATTTACTCGAGTCCCCGCAGAGCTCTGACAAGCCAACGTGTACCCGCCGACTCTACCTTGGACCGACCTCTGCAATCTATGGATGACTCGGCAAATACGGTTTGAAGATGATTGGTAGAAAATTGAGCCCCTATCTGGCTCTTACAAGAAATGTGCACCCATCCATGCTGTAATCTAGCTTTGGATATTGGATATGCAAAAATTTGACATAAACAAATTCCAATTCTGTAAAGTTTGAGGATAATTGCTCTCGAATGGCGCCTGCCTGGCAAAGGTCTGAAACAATCAGTCATCATCAGATCTCAGAGAACATCGCTTTCCCCCGTTAAGCCGATGTAACATCACAGCTTGGCATTAGCTTTAATGTTTAATAGAGCTGCAGATTTGCCCGTGACCTCCGTGTGCATGTGACTTTCCAAAGCGCGTGTGCGGGTGTGGAAAGACACATGTCCAGCGGGCCGAGTTGGGGAGACAGCATCCCCTGGAGTGGGCTGAGAATAGTAGCACCTTCCTCGCGGTGATGCCCTTAATTAGCTGCATTAGTCTACAGCAGATAACGCAAAGTGCCTCACATGACCTTTGCGCTGACATCACCCCACTCCGACTCAGCGACATCCGCTGCACTTTTTTTTTTTTTTTAATCTGAAACAAGGAATACATTTGAAGTAAACCATGACAGAATCAGAAATGTAGGGCAAATGCTGTGGCTTTTAGGAGCGGCCGGCAAGGCGTTACATAAACAATTTTCATGTTAATGTTCACACACATCTGCTGTCTTGTTTGTCCATCTGCCAGCATGATTACGGCAAAACAACCGGACTGCTTAGAATTTGAAGGCAGAGACGCCGTGTGGCTTGAGCTCATCCAGGAATTTGACCTACTACTCCACGTTGTTTAGCATCTGTGTCTATTAATAGATGTGTATATGATACACTTGCACTCTTGCACACTATTACATCACGGAGAAATAACCACAAATCTGAAACCAAACGCTGAAGCGCGTAGATTAACATTGTAAATGGAAAACTTACATTTTTGCAATTAGTCGCTCGGGGCCTTTGTTTACAAAAATACAAATGGGATTGGGTGTATTTTGAGGGGGAGGGGCCATATGTGAGCATGTCTGAAGTAATATTAGTTTCTCAATACACTGCTGAATCAGGAAATGAAACAGATGCAGAGGTGGTGAAGAAGTGACACCTTTTATAAAAAAAAAAAATCTTGCGAAGGGACCCCACCTATGGGTCAGCCGTCACTCCCGCCGTCTTCCATCTGTAGACATTGGGTGGCAGACAGATGTTTCCACATGTGGCTCTCAGCGCCTCCACAAAACGAGAACTCAAGGTCAAGGCGACGACGGCGGCTGCCAAATGAGACAGGTGCGGGACTTCAAAGACGTATCAGGCTTCTGTTTTTTTTCCACCGACGATGGAAAATGTCCAACGGCGCCATCTGCTCAGATCCGGCAGTACAGTTCAGCCTCCTCTGGTGTGCCGAGGTCTGCTCAGAAATGGCCTTTTGTTGCACATTTGCACTGTGACGTTACGTAAATAGAGCAGCCTGCTTAGTTTGGAACCTCTGACGTTGAATACCGTAATGCTGACCGACATCCAAGTTTCAAAAAGTATATAAAACGTCATGTAAACAGAAAGGGGCTTGCATAATCATGAAAGTAAACTATTTTTATGGCTTCCTCCTACATTTAAAAAAAAAAAACATACATGTTAATCGAAGACACTAAAATGTAGAGTTGATAGGAAATTAGGCGCATGCATTTCTTTTGAATGTGATTGGTTGGTTGTCTAAATGTGCCCTGTGATTGGATGCCGACGGGACCAGGCCTCTCTGTAATTTGATCACATGTCTCAATGCTTTATTTATACCATTAAGGCAGATGGCATGTGCTAAATATTTATCTAAACGCTTCAGTTAGTGTTTTATCTGTTTAGACATGCGCTGTCCTTTTTGAGTTCGACATGCTCACTGATGAATCCAAATCCAAGGCGTGACATCCCAGCCTCTTGGATTATGCATCCGTGTGAAATGAGCCAAGGGGGAAGAAGACAAGGCGGCGGGGCGGGGCGGGGCGGGGGCTGCACGTGTGTTGAGTGTTGTTAACACAGACAGGTGCAAGTTAGTCATTGAGATGATGATGGCTCTCATCATCTACTTCGCTCATTTTATGCTAATAAATTAGCCGCATTTGTAACAGTCATAAGTGAGAGAATAACAGTTTCCGTGTGCATTCATTGACTGCACTCACAACAACAAATCTGCATCAGAGACTCCCAACGCTTTGCTTTTTGGACACATAAAATTAGGACGATAGTAATTGAAGCTACTTTCATGCAATTGCTTAGTGGTGGAAGACTGATTTGTCTGATCACTTCACTGGTTTCTTTTATGTCAAACAAGTTGTTTTAGGTTCATCACCTGACATGTTTCGGCGGTTTCTTCCGCCTTCATCAGAGTGTCCTGATTTTTCTGGTTATTAGTTGAATAAGACTTCCATCCATTCATTTTTGTCCATCTCAACGTGCTGACATCCTGGATGATGGACCCTTGGTGGTCAACATTACCAGAAATGAAGAATTCTGTTGATCTTCGTTAGTGCGTGTGCTCGGTAGAGCTACTACCGCTGCTGTCAGTAATGACGTTTTAGAATAAATCGCTAATTCTGTATGTACACAAGCACAAGAGACCGCAAGAGAATCTACCTAAGTGAATTTAACTTCATGTATCTGTCAAATCTCATCCGCTTTAACCAGAATTTGCTGCGGGCGTGCAGGGTTGCCGGGTGTAACGTTCAACTATTCAGTTAGATGAAACTTTAATTAAAGCCTTTCATCCGAGTCTGATGCAGCTCATGAGTTTTGCAGCAGTGTCAAATCAACGCAAGAACTCCTATTTAACAATATCGCATCTCTATGTATATTTGCATTATATTCTTTTCCGACGCAGAACAAATTTGAACATTTGTTGGTGTACGTAAGGTGACAACACTCACGATAATCGCTCATGATAATGATGTTTAATGACTGGACTTTAGCTGACTGAAAAAAGTTTAGCTCTCACTCATAAACTCAGGATGATCCGTCTCCATGTTAGCTCCTGGCTTTGGGAAAGAGTTGGAATGGGCAGGAAAGGAGGAGGTGGATCTTCACCGCCTCCATCATGATTCGGGACTGAGTCAACCATTCTGACCTACCCCCTACAGTTCTCCGGAGCCCACCTCTCTCTTTCTTCACGTCCCAGTCCCTCTCTTGACCATGCACGCCTCCCACTCACCAACAAATCTGCTCACTATTTATTCTCTGAGAGTCTCCCATACTGTACACGTTGCATCTTTGGCAGCCTTTCAAGCGCCCGTGCCGCTTGTTTGTCTTGCGTGTCCTCCACTCGATAAGTTTAAATTACAAGCGGAGCTTCTCGCTCATTACGCGTCCGCTGATAAATGACACGGCGGTGTTTTCACTTTGCGATGGAGCGAAGCGAGGATGTGTAAAAGCTAATTGGGCAAATGATTGTACCTGCTGCTTCCGTAATTAACTAGAACACTGCGCAGCCAACATTGTGTCCTCACAGCGACGCAAAGAGAGGAAAATGGTTTGAAAATTGCTTGATAGGCAGTGGACAAAAACACGGGCAGGTACGGTACAACCTCTGACCAATTCTGCCTTGCCTTGATCCGAAATTATCCAGAAAAATGTATTTATTTTCTAACTTTGTAACTAGGTATAACAGCCAAAAGTATGAGTTGACATTGTGACGTCATTCCTGATCGTTTGAAGAAGGCCGTTTGACACTGGTGTAAAAGAAAAATAACTTACTTGTATATGGATAAATAATTTCATTATGGTGATTTTAAGAATTGTTTTAACATAAACATTTGAGAATTTTATTTTTTTTTGAACATCCCAAAATGTTCAAACAAGAATCGTGTACAGTGATTGATAACCAGGTGACGTCTAACACGGACCGCTTTGGCACTTGACCTTTGTTTTACGTCAAAATCAATAGGCTTCTTGCATAATGAAATAATGACTTTATCATCTTAGTCATGCCAATTCATGCTTTTGTTTATAGAATAGTATTAATCCCCATGAGAAGGAGAAGCATTGCCAGTTGAGCACCAGAGCGCTTAGCACCCAACGTTTACCAAGCTTCTCTGACCTCTTGGCTTGGACACCGTTCATAATCAATAAGGCTCCCGCTCTGACATCGTTGTAAAATGAATACCGGCTTCACAGCGTAACGTTTGATTTGTCGGCCGTGTCTTATAAATGTCAAACGGAGCCTCGCGCTCGAGGTGCCTCTTTGTCTATTTTCCTCCCATTTTGCAACCTGGCAAGTGCATATCGCTCCATAAAAGTGTGCAATAAAGGTGTCGAGAGTGAGCTACGCACAAACGCCGGGCCAGCGAATATTAATTAGCCGCCGTGTCTCCTGCTCGTCGTCTTGGGCGATGCGCTGCCAAGAGCTCTTGTTCAAATGTTATCACATTTTAGCGGCGTGATTGAAAAAGACAACGTTAGAAGGGAATGGTCAAAGCTAAGTAATTGAAGTCTCGTGTGCCTGAAAGTTGGCATAAACGATGTGGAAAGTTCATTAACTTGCAAAGGAAATCTGGCTCACTTGAGTGATACTTATTCTGGACACGATGCTGGACAATGAGTGTGCATCCTTGCCCCGTGTGTACCGTCATAACCACAACTACTGCATTTCTTCGATATAAACAACTCGATTCAAAGCCCCAACCTCCGTGCGACTAGAAAATATTTAATAATCATGACTAAACAACTATGCCACCAGCCAGGCAAAAAAGGTTTCACTAAATTCCTGTGGCTGTGTAACCTGCAGTACAATTAGCTTTTATTACAGAGGTTAAAGAATACAAAAGGTAATGTTATATTGTCTGTCTAAATGTGCTGATGCACCATTTTTGTTCAAATAGCTTAAAGCGTTCTAACAGTGCCACTAATGGTTAGCGGCTTTCTTTAAAACACTTATCACATGGCGGATCCATGGCAGATATTTACAACCACAGTTTTATTTGAGGAAAAAAAATGTGTATGTGTGTGTGTAACCCTCTTGAGATGTTCTGAAACAGACTTTACGTTGAGATTTTTTGTGCTCCGTCGGGGATTGTTAAAGGTTTGTGGCATCGGCTGCACCTCAGCAGTGTTCCCAGACATGATCTTGTGCTTGTTGAAGCGACACAACAAGATGACAAAAGAGGGTATTTAAAGAGCGCCGTGGGTTATAGATTGTCTTTTCACAAATACTTTTTTTTGTGTGTGTGTGTTAGAAATGCTCCACATGGTTCACTGCTATTAATGTTCAAGGTGTGTAAGGTGTGCGCATGTGTGTGTGTGTACGCCTCACAATACTTTCATTTCCCTCAGTGCAAATAGTTGTCGTCTGGACCACTCAGTCAAGTGGGTCTCGTCTGTGTTCCCTCTAATGCCTTTGCTCTCTTTCATTCCCTTGCAGGTCCCTGTGAGACCCTACAGCCGCACCTGCAAAGGATGCTGGAGAGTGGAAGCCAAGCATCTATCTTATTGTTTGACTGCTCTCTGCCAACAGGAGATAAATCCAGGCTTTGGATTCTGAGCACCTAAAAAGAAAAAAAAAAAAGGAACTCTGATGCAGAAACGGCGGAATGGGGATGGGGAGGTTGTGCAGACAATAATATGAGAAGAAATGCTGTTGTAGTCCTCACAAAGTCAGTATAAACAAACTTAATTTATATTTCATAAATGTTTACTGAATATTACATGTCTATAAAAAATTTAATAACATTAACTAATAAATGCAATCCTAAGGGGTTCACATGATGTATTTAATTGTGATGGGCTGTCATTGCACATTTTTTGGCAGTATTCTCCAATTTCACATTCTTTGTGGGGACCGCACAGTGGCTTGGCATCTGCCTCAGTTTCTCAGTTAAAGTAACTATTAAATAAATGGTCGTTAGAAAACTGTCGAACGGAAAGATGTTGACTCATGCAGAGGTGGAAATTCACTTTTTGTGAAGTTGGAGTGTGTTTGTTGCGAGAGTCTCTGTTCTCTGCTGGACTGAAGCCAAGTAAAATTGATGTTCTGTCGGTATGCACCGTCTCTCACGGGCAATGTGTTCATCATCATCATCATCATCATCATCCATTTCGCTATGTGGACACGGATTGATGAGGAAATATTAATTTGCATCAAATATTCCTTTGTATACAAATTTACACGAGCATGTTTGATATACCGTATGGCTCTATATTTTTGTCTAACAGAGACTTTTAACGTTTGAATAGAGGATATTTTTGATATGGTGTCAGACTGAGAAGTGTCGATAACGAAGCGTGATCACCGAGAGACGCTTTACAGACAGAGCCGCTTTGTGCTAGCGAGCGCGACGAATATCAATGGTGCGAGGCGACAATGTGTTGTGCTGCGAGTGAATGCGAGCGCTCACCTTGTCCTTCCACGCCGTCGTTCCCGACTCATTTGTTTGCAGCAAGGCTTGTTCTGACGTCTCCTTGCTCCCTCACACTGCCAACTTGACAACAAATTGTACCTTCTCAATTGTTTCAATGCAGTCGAACCTCTGTAGTCTAATGTCCCCGAGGTCGTACAATTGAGAGTTTGGGTCCCACTCGAAGTTTTGGGAATTTCTCACGAACTACATTTATGTTATCGGTCCCTTGGTACCAACATGGTAGATGTTCCGACTTCCTCGGAAATGACCGGTGGCTAAAGTTTGACGTTCTTGGAGGATATACAATTCTAGTGACACAAAAAGAAAAACATTTTGTTAAGTGAGATTTCCTAACTGTGGACATGTGGGTCACTTTCTTTTATTGCTTTTAGTAATTCTGGTTTGTTGGAGGTGACTCCACCGTCCCCCTCCCCAACAGGGGGCGCTGTTTTTTGTGTACCTTTGTACCAGAATGCATTGCTGCATCCAATCTTGAACTTTTCCCCTCAGTAAGAATATTAATCATTATTAAGCGTCTTTTTGTTCCCCATAATTTGTTAAATGTGTGTTTTAACGCTTGGATTAAATTTGTGCAATTAGATGTTAAGCCATGTGTTAGGTAAACATCATACAGTGTTTCACCGTGTTGCATCAAAGTATTAGTAAAGGAGATCCTTTGCTAAAAGCAGAGCAGCTTTTTCAGGTCCAGACTCAGCAGCATTGCCAACGTCTGCTTACAAGCTGACACCTGTCCTCCAAAAAGTGTCTCATTCCAAGGAAAGAGTAGCCACTTAATGAGCTGTTGTGCCACCAGGCAGGTAAACAACCGATTGGTATGCAGGACGCTCATTCAGCAGCAGCCACGCTGAGCAACACGCTGAGCAATGACAATAATCTTATTGTGACCACCCCTGGGCAACACGGCCATTAGAGACATAAATAGGGAGACTCCAGGCTCACAAATTTAGAACTGATATATAGTATAACGTGTGAGACCTCACTGGCTCTCAAGTTCTCAGTTCAGCAAGCAATTCACTCTGGATTTGCGTTTGGCATTTCATGGCTTCTTTTGTGACATTTCTTCTAAAAAAAAAAATAAAAAAGAGAGAGAGAGAGCAATATAGGTTTGGTATACTCCTGGGTCAATGTGAATTCTGGCTTTTGTTACCATGACGACCTGGGGTAGAACCTTCACTAGAGCCTTGTCTGCTCTTGTGAGAGCCGAGCTCAGACTGGAAAGGCAAATGCGTATTACCGAATGATGAGAAAAATCCAATCAAATCTGGGTTCCACCAAATTGTGTTTGACTTTAGAGGTTCCACTGTATTGTCTTAGTTGAGTCCGATCATGTGCTTCTCTGTCCAGCTAAACAATAAAAATCAAATCAAAATAATATGAATAAAGAAATGAACAAAAAAGTCCTTGGCAAGACTGTTGTGAGGTTGCAAAATAATGTAAAATATGCATTTACGGATTTTTTTTTCTCCACATTTGTAACCAGCAAATTGAAAGAAAACGGGAATATCTCCTCAATGAAGTTATGTTTTTGCTGTATGTGTCTGCCAATGGATGGAAAAGAGATTATAAGATGTAAACACGTCACACTTGAGGTCTCCATGTTCTTATTGCCACTTGGCAGTCGTCTACTTTCTTATTTGTATCCCTCGGAGTAAAAGAAAAAAAAAGAAAAACGACGTTAATGAGAGCATCTGCCCGACCGTCGCTGTGAATCAAAGCAACTTTTTTCAAGGGAAATAAAAATGGCATCGGCATCCGTTGCAGTTAATTGGAGATGAGTGCGATGAGACTGGCGGGGTTGCCGCGCGGAGCGAAAGGCCATCGTCTCTCTCTGGAAGATAGAACGAATGCGCGGTCAGCAGCCGCATTGTGGCAGAGCGCCATCGTAAAAAATGAAGGTCAGGGTTGGAGAGATTAAACGGGTTAGAATGTCAACAGTTCTAATTCGTCAGCCCGAATGTTGTCTTGGGATAAATTTACTTTTAGGGTTAGGCTTTTGACCGTCATGGACAACTCTCCACATCTAAAAATCACAGCAGTGTATTTATTCACTACTTTAACACTTGTACATCACTATTGCTCCTAAATGTTAGCTACTCATCCGCTCTGATGTCCTTCATTTTGAACATCCAACAAATGTCACATCAAATACTGTAATCGGATAGAGACTGAAGACAGCCTTGTTTATGTTTTCCTGTCAGAATGTTTGTTTTGAGTGTGGTGACTTGTCTTTGTTGCTTCGCTGGTCTCCAAAAAAACACTTGGTGGAAGATGGCTGGCCCAGAGAAGGAACACTTCAGCGACACACGGCTGATTGGGAAAAGATTTGATTCAACCGATGTCAGAGTGAAGTTTCTCCAAATATTCGAGTGGCCCAAAAGCAAAGATGTTAGTTGCTCCTCCTCCCGTCTGCCAGACAACGCATATTTTATACCGGGCCAGACCGCTGATCTCATTGCTTTGACTAACAGCTGCGGTTCGAGTCTCAGTCTACTTGTTGTTTTGTTGCCCCTAAAAGGTCATCATCCACTTGGCTCTTCCCTGGTCACGGACAACTGGCCCTTCCATATTCTAAGTACCTACACAATACTGAAACTAAAGCCTCTCTGTCCAGCAAAAATAGCTTATCAAAGTCAATGAACAATATGATGTAGATTTTTAAATATTGTAAGCAAAATAGTGTATATATCAAATAGTTTTATGGTAAGAATTGAGACGATTAATGCATACTCAAGTCACGTAGTGGAAAAATATAGTTACTGTATTATTTCTTTAATTACTAAATGAATACTAATAATATTACGCTGGTATTAGGAGTATTTATGAAATTAATATTAAAAAAAAAATCTATACGGCAGTAACGGTATAATGATTTGTATCGAATCCCACTGCGGTCTCTCGGGGTGCGCTCGTTTTCCGTCAAGGATTTGCATTCGGCCATTTGAAAAGGAAGCCCACTCGTAATGGCCGCCCAGCTGGCTTGCCGCCCGAAGCAACACGAGCGCTCCTTATGTGGGTCACGTGACATGGGGAAAAATGGGAGAAGGAAGGCGGCTCGATGGAGAACGCTCCAAGGACTTTTCTCCAGGTCAAACATCTTTACTCAACTGGTAATTTGATTCCTAGCAATAATTCAAATGTGGATGTCGTAATATGGACGCTTGACGACGCTAGCTGAGCTTTCACGTGTGAACTCAACGCTAAGTCCTGTGAATGATGTAGCGAAAACTATGCAGTGCTACAAACCCAACATGATCTCTTTCCACACACTTAAGCGATATTTTTCCTCTATTTCTTCTTATTGTCTCGGCGTTTTTTTTTTTTTTTTTTTTACAGTCGGAAAAGTGCTGATGCGTCAAAAGCTGCTGACAAAGCCAGAGAGTGAATCATTTGGTGGGGGAGAAAGCTCATATGACCTGTTATTTTTCAACCAAACATGAAATGTCTTCATTTTTGGCAGGATGTTTTTGGAAATGGCTTAGGAGATGAAATACAAAAACTGGACGCTTGGAATTAGAAGAGCAACTGCGATGGGAGCAAGAGACTCCGTACACGTAAGTCACTTAGTTTGGATCCTTATTCCTTGAAGAAGGTATCTGATTCAATGAGGATTTTTTTTTTTATTATCTAAATTTCTTACAGTAAAAGAAACAAACACTTTCACTGCGTTGTCCTTGTTTCCACATCTGCTTTACAATTAAAGTTCTGGGTTCGATTAGATGTTCATCCTTTTGCTGTGTGGGTACTGAAACTTGCTACTACATTCCAAAAGCATGCAAGACTGAACTGTCAATAGTTAATGATAATGAATTTGACTGTGAATTACTGTTGAACGATTAATCAAATCGACAGCAATGTACGAGAATGCGGCTTTCAAATTACTTAAGTAATACATGCCATAGGAATTTGAAAGTTGCTTATTTTGGAGAAAGGTCAAAATGTCGCTAAAATATGACACAACTTCATGTAAATTATTTTGCAGACCACCAAGTAATGGCTCGCGACGACTGTTTGAGAATAATTGACCGAAACACATTATTAAAGCCGATGTATCCACTGTGACTTGAGTTGTTGACTTAAGGCTGTGACCCAATTTATGGCCGCACATGTGACTCCAACGCAAAGTCCATCCTATCGTGAGAGAGATTTTAATCTAAATAACATTTGACAAATTCATGGTTGAGGGTACAGAACTGACTTGCAACATAATTTTTGTGGCCCACTAAAAAAATTGAAATGGATCATATATTCTTTTTGTGAGTAGATTTGATATTTACATTTTGGCAGAAAATCAGTTTGGGTTTTTCGAGAGGTCTTACAAAACCTTTCCTAGAATGTCACCTGTCCAAAATGATTTTCACACCCTTGCTTTGATTGTTTTCCTTCTCATGGACCTCTTGCAGATGAATTAATAGTCCGCAAGCAAGAGAAAGCGCAGTGACGATGAAGCTGAACGAACGCAGCGTGGCCCACTACGCCACGTGTGACTCCCCGCCCGACAAGACGGGCTTCCTGTTCAAGAAGGGCGAGCGCAACACGGCTTACCATCGCCGCTGGTTCGTCCTAAAAGGCAACATGCTCTTCTACTTCGAGGAGCGCGACGGCCGCGAGCCCATCGGCCTCATCGTCCTAGAGGGCTGCACCGTGGAGCTCTGCGAGTCGGCCGAGGAGTTCGCTTTCGCCGTCAAGTTCGACTGCGCTCGGGCTCGCGTGTACAAGATGGCGGCCGACAGCCAGGCGGCCATGGAGTCCTGGGTCAAAGCGTTGTCGCGGGCCAGCTTTGACTACATGAGGCTGGTGGTGAAGGAGCTGGAGAGGCAGTTGGAAGAGATCCGAGAGGCGGGCGGCGGAGTCCCACAAAGCAGGGCCAGGTCATTCAAGCGAGTGTCCAAATCAAGATCGTCGTCATCGTCGTCGTCGTCCTTGTCGACGTCGTCCTCCTGCTCTGGACAGAAGAACCACCAGGATGAGGGCCAGCTCTTGTCCGGAGGTCCCAAGGAGAACGGCGTGGCCTGGAGCAAAGCGCAACCCGGCTTGGCTAACGGTTCCTCTGAGGCAGCTAACTCCTGTGTAGCCTGGGAGGGCGGGGCGGACGGGGCGAGTGCCAATGGGGCCAGGGCTCCCCCGGTGCCCCCTAGAAGAAGAGGAGCATCTCTGGAGAGCCCCTTCTCACCCGGCACCGGATGTTTCTCCAAGCTCCACGACTGGTACGGACTCGAGGTGGAGGAACTGAGGGCCCAGTGGCTGCAGAGTCAGTGAAGCCATTGAGACGGGTCAAGTTATCCAAAAATATTTCATTCCGTTGTTCCCTTTTCCAGGGTGGAAGTGGAAACTGAACAGTATCCCCCAAGTGCTAAAAGCAGACTACACCCTGGAATGTTTTTAATCTTCATCACGAGCCACTTTTAATACTGCCTATAAAAGCCCTCCACCCCAAAAAAAAAACCCCGAATCATTCGAAGTCCACCTATTATTTTTTGGGGGGGGTAGTTGCCAGTTTCGCAGGCATTTTTCGCCTTTGGTGGTAGTCACCACTTCTTTGTAGCGGTTACTTTCCACCTTGATATAAACGACAGCAAGACACAGACAGTGGCACTAAATGGACCAAGCAATTGTCCACCTTTGACTAGTTGCCAGTTTTCAGCATTTTTTCACCTCTTCTGAATAGGGAAGGCAACAGCACAATTTTATGCTTCCACTTTTAAAGGACTTGATTTTGCTGACTTGCTTGTGTTGCCGTAGTGTAAAAGCACCTTTGTGTACAATCTGAGATCATGCAAAGAAAATTACAGAAATATTCCTTCGCATTTGCTTCTAAACAAGTCAGTGCAATATTGATAACATTGTCATTTGTCAGTGCAATATTGATAACATTGTCATTTTGCTCAATTGTGATTTTGTGCCTCTATTCAATTTTTTATTTTATTTTGTTACAACTTGCCAGTCAAGTGACTCAGAAACAACTACATGCTGCTGCTGCACAAACACAAGTGACAACAACTATTATAATCAATATATTCCATTTGATTCAGCCTTGACTCCTTATTTCCGCCATCGTTCCATTTAAAAGTTTCCTTTACGCTACATACGTAGATGTTTTCTATTTATTGATGTTTGCACGCACGTTTGGATGAAAGGTGGTGGGAGAATTGTTTAGTTTGCACCCCACCGCTCATGTTCTCTCTCAGTGCACAATGCAATCATCTCTTTCCCTCGCAGGTATTATTAGAGAATATCTGACTTCTTGTTTCCTCTTCCATGTTGGAAGTTTTTTTTTTCCTTATGCCAGTGTTCAGCAAAACGGGCTCATTCCGTAGTGACTCAATACACATTTACAAAGCCTCCACTTTGCTGTGTCACTTGCGTTGATGTTTGTTTTTTGACAACTATTACTTTGGTCCAGTGTTGTGTATGGACCGGTTCTGACGTGTTCCGACGGTGGCTGGGTGGCTTCAGTCCGTGTCATTGCACAGCATTGTGATGAATGTGACAGACATGGTACAAGAGGGAGGTTGTTGTTGTTTGCATGAATGTTAACTTGAAGTATGATGGGATGTCTTACAATTTAAATGTGCCAATTTTAAACCATATGAATAATAATTGTAGCATAATCAAAAGTGCCAAATTACAACTCATTTAACATCATTGATTGTTTCCATATAAGTTATTGTGAATATTTTTTTTAATTGCACATGATACAGGTATTGTTTTGATTTATCAACGTTAACCATGCATACTTAAATGATGAAGATGTATTCAAATATCTGCCATGAAAATACAATTGCATGTATGTCTTATTGATTGAATTTAGCATATGCCGTTACTTCTGCTAACACTCGTCTGTTGTCACAATAATTTCCATACTTAAAATGTATGTACGATGATGTGCGCTAATCAAATGTGACAAATGGATGGTGTTGTTTTTAAGGGCTTTTTTCATTACATTTTTTAACGTCATGCCATCATTTAAAACTAATATCAAGCATTCTGCGATGATTATGGTACATGAAATGTATTTAATCACCAACCGTAAGCAACCCAATAAACGTTCAACAGTATTCTGAACTTGTTCTTTACGGCTCATTTGGAGCTTTGTATCATTCTCGTTTTCCTTTATTACATACACTATTAACGCCACACCCGCAACTTTATGTCGCATTGCCCATGCCATTTAATCAATTCAATTTAATTACTTGTGTGATGGACAATCACGTAATGATTTTTATTTGCGACTTGTTGTTCTCAATGTGGACCGTTCTGACTTGTTTTCATAGGAACAGACAAAAACATTTGTATAGTTTTGGGATAGTTCTGACTTTACTCATTTTACAGTTTTAATGGTGGACAGACATTTGTAAAATGACTTGTGGTTTATTTCTGGGAAGATAGCCATTTTTTTTTTTCATTGTATGGTGGCATTTTCTTGATATCGCTTTTATAATGTATAGTCTAGTGCATCATCATACAACGGTTTGACTTTTGTGATTAGCGACAGCTTTCTGTGCACTTTACAATCTGTATGATTTGATCGCCTTCGGCTTCCTAGCTACAACCAATCTCACGCCTTTGCAACAAAAAAAAATAACTTTGTTGTGTCGCATCCACTTGTGCACATTTGATTTAAAATAAAATCAATCCCGCAAATATTGGAATTCGCTGCTGACAAACTACAAATATGGTTGATGTTTTAGTATTACCATTCACCGCTAGATGGCAGGAGAAGGATATTTGCAAGGTTTGTGAGAGAGGCACCTGACTGGACCCCTCGCTTCCCGTGGAGTCTCCACTGTGGAAGATTTCCTATCTTATAACGCTTTTTGTTGCAAATAGTACGTTAATCAACGGCATTGAGTAAAGCCATGTATTGGCTTGATCTGAGGCATTTTATGGAACCCTGCTCCAACACGCACATGCACATATGACTAATTTGACTTATTATGACTTATTTGTCCACCCATCCGAAACATCTCTTGGTTTGCTTTTAGAGAAAAAGGTCTGCCGCTGCAACTTAAATTGTAGAGGTGGAGGACATTTTTATGGACGGACACGTAAAAGGCTTGCTCCACGCAAAACAAGCACCCTCCCACCTCATCTGCCGCGAAGCCCGAAATGAGTCTTCAGCAGAGTGCAATATTCGTTTTATATATTGTAAATTGGGTGATTCACTCAAAGTATGCTAAAAAATTACGTCAACAACAGACTTCTTCAGAATAATAAAATGATAATAAAAGTACAATAATCCCTCGTTTATTGCGGATAATTGGTTCCAAGACCACGCGCAATAAGTGAAAATCCGCGAGACCTCCAAGACATCTCGTGTGGGGAATTTTGTCCCAAAGTGGATACTTTTTAGTTGTTATTATCAATTTGACCACGAATGAAAAACTATGTGTCTTTGTGCTCCTGTTAAACAAATGTATCGTTGTGGAAGAAGCCTTGAACGTTCTGACGACTCCCCCGCAGCAAAGCCAAAGTAGCGTGATGAGTCTGGTCATTTTTCAATTTGTTTGCCATTACTGTGTGATGCTGTCACATGTCTGCTGGTCGGATGGAAAGACTCGGCCCCGCCCACTAGTTTCAGGCAACCTTGGACTTGCAACATAAGTAACAAGCAGTGTTACCGTTTATGTGTCTGCTACTTCTTGTTGACAACTCAGCCCCCTTTCTAGACCGGTTTAGTCGGCCTCGAGATCATAATGAAAATTGTCAGGCTTACTGGTTGATCAGTGGATTTTTGTTTTCTCCTTTTGTTGCTGATCAGTTGGTTCCCATTGTGACCTGCAGTAAAAATGAAAGAAAATATCATATTTGTTTTAAAAATTTGCATTCTTTATTGAGTACATTGTCAATGGAATTGCCACTCGGTTCCATTTCACTCAATTCCAGGTTTCTCTGTATGGGTGGCAAATAAGTCGCGCCCTTCTCCTCAAATCTAGTCACTTTGCTACAAAGTAGGATGGGCTGGAGAGGAGTTGAATCAAAGATTCAATAAAAAATATGATACTTTTTATGATCATATTTATATTATAGTTATTATGAATAAAAAGTATTCTACATATGTTTTGTGCTTTTGCACTCGAGGCCTGCGAGGCTCAATTGGAGACGCTTTCCCCTCACGTCTCTCAGATTCATTTGCTCATCGTTGATTTTCATTCAAAAGCACGTCGGCTAAATGTATTTTCTCATGTTCTCTGAAAATCAACATGAATTCTGAGAGGCGAGAATGGAAAAGCTTCTGTAGTCTCGTCCAGAACATTTACAAAGTTACCAAAAAAATAAAGGAATCAAAGGGTGCAGTGCTGTTTTCTTTTTTTTTTCTTCTGGTCCAAAACACACGCGTGTGCGCGCCACTCCCCACGTCGCTTGAGAGTGCTTTGAGATGACTACCTTCGAATGTGACGTGTTTGACGTACGCGGCATGTGGGCGTGGCTGCGCGCGCGCGCCACTCCTCACGTCGCTTGAGAGTGCTTTGTGATGACTACCTTTGAATGTGACGTGTTTGACGGAGGCGGCGTGTGGGCGTGGCCTGCCTCTGGCTCGGAGCAGGGTGCACCAAACGTCCATTTCTCACTGGACTAAAATCCACTAGCTATTCTCAGTGAGGTGACTTATCATTTCTTTTCCCCGACTCCAATCGTTGCGACCCTCTGAGAGAGGGGATTTTCCTCCAAGATGCGGTATAAACTAAAGTGTGTACTTCTCCTGATTGCCATATATGGGACATGTGCTTCAGGTAAGCAATTTGTATCTTTAGTCCGTTAAAACAACAGTAAAGAGCTGGAGAAACGATGGAATGTACTGTACTGTGAGTTCGCATGACTGCATCTGGTGCCTGAGATAAAAAAATAAATCATTGCAATGTCACAAATTTGGACGACAACCACTTTAATGAACTTTGAAGAATCCTCATTATTCGGACACTTTGATGTAGTTGCTGTGTACAACTTGGTTTGAGAGGAGCCTAATTGCTTTGCGCCGCGGTCAATTGTCCCGGACCGGACCTTTCTTGTTATCGAGGCTTGCCTTTAATCTCATTTTCGTCATTCATGTGTGCTGCTGTTATGTCCGAACGAACGAGCTACTTGACTTTGTAATGACGAGCTAAAACCGTTGAGTCAAGTGCCATGGCTTTATTTTTATTTTTTTACGGCGGCAAACGAGCCGTTTCTGAATTGTAAGTGCGCACTGGCTGTCAGTATGATGTATTGAAGTTGAGCATATAACATCAAAAATATTCTATCTAAAATTGCCCTTTAGTTTTGAAAACCGAATGTGTTTATATGTGCTGTCGCGTCACTGGGCTTTTCCTTCCATCTCTTTTTTTCCGCGTTACTTTTGTTTTTCCTTCGCTCTGTTTTTTTGTATCTTTTTTTTCTTAAAACATGGGCACACTTGGAATTCAGGAGCGGCTGATTAGACTTTGTAACACTTACGTAGATGAGTTGCACCGTTAGGTTTTAAGACAGGGAATGACAACAAGACACAATAATAAATGATATATAATAATAATAATAATGATAATAGTGATAATACTAGTTAATAATAATAATAAAAGTAATACATTTATTATTAATAATGATGATAATAATAATAAATCAGAATAATAATTTATCACAGCCCTTTATACAAGAGATTATGCACAAGTGTATATAGACAAGATATTTCTTGGCGCCCCTATTATAAGAGTTTTTTCATGATTTATATGAGCTAATTATAATAATCATTATTAGTCATCATTATTATTAATAGTTTCTTACAGTCCTTGATACAGTATTAGCAATAATTTCTTACAGCCCCTTTATACAATAGATATTTCTTAGCACCTCTGTTACAAAAAAATCATGGCTATTATGATCTAGATCATAATCATTTTTATATTAATAATTATATTGTAATTATATTATTAATAATACACCTTCGTGTTTGGTCTGTTATCTTCACACGCAAAAAAGTTGCAACACAGTTGTGCGGTCCAACTGTTGCAACGTGTTCCATTCGATTGAGTTGCGTTGTGCTTTAGCACCCTCCAGTGGAGAAATGTGTGATGACCTGATTTGAGCTTAGGTCATCGGTCATCGATATGCCACACGTGCGTAACTGCTGGGTGGGGTAATTGCTGAGGGTGAAGATGATGATGATGACGATGATGGCGTCTTTTAAGTGGAACAACTTGCACCATTGGTGGCTGACTACATACTTTTTGCCCCACTTTACATCTGAAGCTTGGTATCTTCACTTTGGGGCAATTGTGTGCAATCCTTGGCAGGCGTAAGTGATGCTTTTATGCCAACAATCAGCAGCTCCACTTTGCTGCATGGCGCTGGCTGGACCCAAAAATGAAGGAAGGGGCCAAAGCGACAATGGGCGTTGCCACCCCCCCCCCCCCCCCCCCATCCCCCACCCCCAATGAAGAGCACAGAGTAAAAACATGCAAGTGTTCCATCAGCGTGCTCTGATCTGTCCGCCTGATCCCCAAATTGTGCCCTCAGCCAGCAAGTGTGCTCCCGGGTGGTTCGCGCACGGCACCGACTGCTACAAGAAGGTGGAGGAGCCCAACGGATGGCTGGGGGCCCGGCACCACTGCGTCTGGCAGGGCGGCGACCTGGTCTCCATCACCTCCTCGGCCGAGGAGGACTTTGTGAAGGACACCATGGGCAACACCCGCTTCTGGCTGGGACTCTCCAACCAGGTGAGACGGAAGCAGTCGTGGACTCTGCAGCAACAACTGGAACTGTTTTCTTTTTCCCCCCAGAAATGCGACGACGTCTGGTGTGGCTTTGTAGCCGGAAGCCAGGAGCTGATCTGGTCTGATGGCAATGCAACGACACACACCAACTGGGCCTTAGACCACTTTAAAAGGTAAGAAGTCACATCTTCGCATGCTGTTGTCAGGCGGACACGCGTAAAGGTCTGGAACCAATTTTGAGAACGAGCACTCAAGGAAAAATAGGAAAATGTTCCTTTTTATAATCTACCGACAGCGCCGACGTCGCGTCCTGCGCCTACGTCAACCAAGGAGCTCGTTATTCGCCTGGGAAGTGGAGGTCTGGCTCCTGCGCTTCCTCGTTGGCCTACATGTGCAAACGGCCGCAGAGTAAGTCTGCACGTCCGTGGTGGCCACGTTGCTGATGAAAGGTGAGATGCGCAAATGGGTCTTTTTTTGCAGGCTGCCCGGACGGACGGACGTGTACCTCCAAAAGTGTTTCTGCTGTAATGAAGAGTGAGTTGGAGCACGCTTATTTGCACCATCTCGTCATGGTTTCCTCCTCAATGTTTTTCTTTGTGGCCTCAGCTTCCGACTGCGCCGATGGCAACTTCCTTTATGGCGATGATTGCTATCTTTTTGACGCGACGCTCAGAAGCTGGGAGGATGGCGAGAAGTTTTGTCTCGCCCGGCGAGGCCACCTGGCTAGCGTACACTCTGAGCAAGAGGCCCAATTCATTAGTGGTGAGCACCAAGAAGAACCGCCACAGTCGTCATTTGGCTGAAGCTCTTCTTGCCCTGAAGCTCTTGTTCTCCTTCCTTTTATGAAGATCACTCAGCCTACGGTGACACTTGGGTGGGAGAAAAGAAGAAGGGCAACAACCACGAGTGGACTGACGGAACACCTTCTAATGTAAGTGGATTGCTGAAGGCCTTTGGAAAAGTCATGTTGCAGGCATCCGTCTTGTTTAGGGGCATCGGGCAGCCGCTTACAAAGTATTGGCGCTCTGATTTTAGAGAGGCGGTTAAGATGATATATCCTGGACGGTGGCTCGGGTTTGTCGGGTTAGTTGCTTTGTGCACGTTTTCCCCAGACATTTATTTGGGTTGCCAGGGCGGGCACAACGTTTCATTGCAATGTTCATACTACTTTGACTGCCAGGGTTAGTTGCTTTGTCCATGTTTTTCCCAGATTTTTATTTGGGTTCCCAGGACGGGCACAATGTTTTATTGCAATGTTCATACTACTTTGACTAATAAAGTGAACCCAACAACCAAAGTGAAACTTTAATGAGAGAAGGTACGAAAACGCTGCAAGTGAGGAAATGAGGCGGGAAGATGACCACATCGAATGCAACACGCTAAAGTTCTGTCCAAAATCTCGTCCGCAGGACTACAAAAGAACTCGCTACCACATCAGTGGTGGTGCCTGTTCTGAATTGTGGCGGCTCATTCTGTACAGAAAGGTTGGTTGCCACGGGAAACAGCCACTGGTCTGCAAAACAGGTACAAACGTCCCTCCTGAGCGCCCCTTTTGGATGCGTGAAGCATTTGGTCATACTCTCTCCCCTTTTTCTGCAGCCAAGCGCGGAGGGCCTCCACAGCTGCCACCATTAGTCGGCCAGCCGGGTAGGTGTCCCGCACTGTCGCCGTCTTACGCTGTCTTGCGCTGTCTTACGCCGTCTGGCTCGCAGACTGGACTCAGAAATGCGGCTGGTGGCTGGACGACCCCACCAACGACTTCTGCTACCTGATGATCCGCCAGCCCACCAAGACCTGGCAGGAGGCGCAAGCCGACTGCAAACGCCTCCAAGGGAACCTGCTCAGCATCACCGACGACCATGAGCAGACCTTTGTACATGGTAGGCGGCCATGAATTGAAATATTGGTGTTGTTGTTGTTGTATGTTGATTTCGAACCTATTTAAAACATGACAGACAATAGCAAAATAAAACACCACTTTAGAGTGCCATATCTAAGTCACTGAAACAAACAACCCAAAAACCCCAACAACAAGGAATGCTCGAGTAGGAGGAAGCAGAGCTGTTCAGATTCCCACCCTAATCCGTTCAACCAATAAACACATGAATCAATAAAACACAAGTAGATAGACTTTCAGATTCCTTTTTGCCTGTGTGTAGTGCATTTTGTCTTGTTTTTCCTCATACATGTTGAGAAACCATTTTTTCCACACTTTTTTGGAACACTTTTATGTTTGCGCTATTTGCGTGCTCATTTTCCAGACCATTCCACAATTTCACCCCACAGACATCCTCCATCCCCACATTTACTTGAGCTCTTTTCATGACATTGACCAGATGAAACGCTTCTGCAATTTCGCCACTCACTTGTTCATTGTAATCAGTTGAGGTTTTGCTTTCACTTCTCTTTACAAGCGCTACTACTTCTTTTTGTGCCAACTGCACCAAGAAATATTTCAGCCTTTTGCTCCGATTGAGCAGCCGCCATTCGCCCGAGTCTGTCTGGATCCTGTATTTTTCCTGCCGGCTGGTCCCACATTTACGAAAAAAAAAAGATTGAATCCATTCCCCACTGCTTTCATCGTATATTGATGGGTCACTTTCAATGTCATATCGATCTAACAATATATATATAATTTTGTTTTTAGCTCCGTTGCACTGTAATATTGCCCCCTTTGTATTATTTTTACTACAATCTAACATTTTATGATGACGTTCCTTCTTGTGTGTCCTCATACTGCTGGTTAATTTATTCTTGCATTTTTATGAATTGTTTACACAGCGTGTTCTTCTCCTTGCAGGCCTTTTTTAATCCTTTAGTGACCCATGGACTCTTTGCCTCTTTTTGGTAGTATTTTATGGTATAATGTTTGAAAGAAAGTTAGAAATCCACGCTCCTTCCTCGTCAAGCACATTGCAGTCTTGTTTCAACTCTTGACTCTTCAATATTTGTATGTTTGTATTTCAACCGGTTGGTGTCCTTGGGTTTCCAGTAGTTACAGTCAAACACAATAAATACAGGCAAATGGTCTCTGTATAAAAGGTTATGTTCTGCATATGTAAAGGTTTCTAGTCCTAAAGAATGTGGTTTGTGTTTACCTTCGTGTTGTGGCATTTGCTCAGCTCCTTGATGACGAGAACTTTGGCATGTTGTGGTGTTTTGATATATATATAATTTCTTTTGAGCTGAGAAAGTCGATCGCCCGGCGCTCAACGTATGACGCGTCCTCCTCGCTCGGCTCCTCTTGATGATGTCGTTTATTCCGGTGCAGGTTCGATCAAGGTTCTGACGAAAGCATCCCCTCTGTGGTTGGGCGCCAATGTCCACGTCAGTGCCAAAGGCAGCAAGTGGGCTGACGAATCCCCGATCGAATACGTCCACTCGATTATAGGTTTGTTGGAGACAGTTGTCTGCTGCATTTTGGAGGAATGTAAGAGCACTGAGATCTTCTCTCCCGCCCCCCCAGGTACCTTCGATCGTAATTGTCTTTCCTTCCTCACTGGCACCGGCGACTGGAAGTACGACTCGTGCCAAAACGAGAGAGGTTACGTCTGCAAGAAAAGAGGAAATGGTGAGCGGCAACGCCCCACCGACTGTTTGTCATCGCCCCTTGACGTCTGTCTGTGCCTTGATGTCTCTCTTCCTTTCCTCTTGCAGTAAAGGCTACGCCGGCTCCTGACTGTAAGTCGCCTTTGACTGTGTCAAAAACAATGATCCTGGAGTCACACCATGCCAACCAACAAATTGTGTGCTTTTTCATTTTTATGAAGCAGACGCGTGTTGAATGTTTGTTTTGCATCGTCTTAACTTGTACAGCGGCACTTTGTATGCAGCCGTGGTTGTTTCTGAATTTTCCGGAATCCTTTAAAAATGTAAACGTTTCTGATGCCATTGGGCTAAGCTAACCAAGTCGAGTCCCGGATCTTCCAATTTGCCCGAGAAAATGTAGATTTGGCCAACCGTGACCTGCAAATTGCCCTTTGCTCAAAATGGTGGACTGAAGGGCAAAAACAGGAGTGTGCTCTGATCTGTCCGCCTAATCCCCAAATTGTGCCTTCAGCCAACAAGTGTCTTCCCGGGTGGCTCGCGCACGACTCCAGCTGCTACAAGAAGGAGATGATTCCCAACGGTTGGCTGGGGGCCTGGCACCACTGCGTCTGGGTGGGCGGGAACCTGCTCTCCATCACCTCCTCGGCCGAGGAGGACTTTGTGAAGCGCACCATGGGCGAGGACACCCGCTTCTGGCTGGGACTCTCCAACCAGGTGAGACGGAAGCAGCAGTGGACTCTGCAGCGACAACTGGGACTGTTGTTCTTTTCCCCCCCCAGAAATGCGGCAAGGTCTGGTGTCGCTTTGAAGGCGGGAGCCAGAATCTGACCTGGTCCGATAACCAGACCACGACATACACCAACTGGGCCTCAAATCAACTCAAAAGGTAAGACGTAACAACTTGGCATGTTGTTGTCAGGCGGAGGTTCTGGAGCCAATTTTGAAAAACGGCCACTTGGGGAAAGGAAAAAAAACACAGGAAAATAATTCCTTTTTTTTTTTTAATAGTTTTATTATTTTTGATATTTTTATTTTATTTTTTGTCCTCTCGACAGTGCCGACGTTGCGTCCTGCGCCTACGTCAACCAAGGGGGAAGCGGTGAGCCCGGCAAGTGGAGGTCTGGCTCCTGTCGTTCCTCGTTGGCCTACATGTGCAAACGGCCGCTGAGTAAGCCTGCACGTCGGCGGTCACGTTGCCGTTGAAAGGTGCAAACGGTCCTTTTTTTTTTTTTTTTTTTTGCAGGCTGCCCGAAGGGACAGACGTGTTCCCTCAAAAGGGGTCCTGCTGTAGTGAAGAGTGAGTTGCAGCACACTTATTTGCACTTGTCGTCCATCATGTCATGGTCATGTTTTTCTTTGTGGCCCCAGCCTCCGACTGCCAGGGCAACACCTTCCACTATGGCGATTATTGTTATCGTTACGAGAAGACGGAAAAAACCTTTGACGATGCCGAGAAGTTCTGTCGTTCCCGGGAAGGCCACCTGGCTAGCGTCCACTCCAAGGAAGAGGCCCAATTTGTGTCTGGTGAGCACCAAGAGGAACCGCCGCAGTCGTCATTTGACTGAAGCTCTTCTTGCCCTGAAGCTCGTGTTCTCCTTCTTTTCCTCAAGATCACTCGCAGACCTCACAATCTGTTTTCGTGGGACTCAAGAAGGACGACGACGACTACGAGTGGAGTGACGGAACAACTTATGTAAGTGAATGCCTTTGAGAGTCATTTTTCAACAGCTGAGCTGGCAAAGCTCGGGAGCTTAAGATCAGGGGATGCTTTGAAAATAATTGTCAATTTTTGTCTATGTGAAGCCCTTTGAGGCTGTTTGTGATTTAGCGCTATACAAATAAACTTGACAAAGTCCAAATTTGTGTAGGATAAAAATCAAAGTGGGCATAGGAGAAATGCTGCTCGAGGCTTCAAATTTTGGATTGTTTTGGAAGGGAAATTAGCAAAACTTGGGCGCGAGTGAGCGATTGCCGAGGAAGGGCGTTGGGAAGCCGAGTAGAGTCCAACATGCTCATGTCGTCTGCAGGACTACGACGACTGGAAAAATGACACCAAGGGGGACTGCGCAGTCCCAAATTCTGATGGGGAGTTGAGTGCCAGCTCCTGCACAACGAAGCGGCCATTTGTCTGCAAAAGAGGTGCGAACGCCCCTTCCGAGCGCTCCTTCTGCACATATCAAGCATTTGCTCATATTTGCAACACCCCCCCCCCCCCCCCCCCCTTCCCCTACAGCCCAGCACGGAGGGCTTCCACAGCTGCCAGCACTAGTCGGCCAACCGGGTAGGTGTCCGGCACTGCTGCCGGCTTACACTGTCTTGCGCCATCTGATGCCGTCTGGCTCGCAGAATGGACTGACACATGCGGCTGGTGGCTGAACGACCCAACCAACGACTTCTGCTACCTGATGATCCGCCAGCCCACCAAGACCTGGAAGGAGGCGCAAGCCAACTGCCAACGCCTCCACGGGAACCTGCTCAGCATCACCGACCATGATGAGCAGATCTTTGTACATGGTAGGCGGCCATTTGTTGGTGTCACGAACGAATGAATGGATGGATGAATGGACGGACGGACGGACGGACGAATGAATGAATGTACGAATGGATGACTGAATGAATCAATCGAACAAACGAATGAATGGTGTCGTTCCAAAATGCGCCTCATGGGCTCAATGAGCGGGTCAGTAAAGCGTATGTCTGGAAGATCTACCTAAGAGCACCCCAATCCACTGACTTTCAAAACCGGACTTAAAACTCACCTCTTTACTCAAGCATTTCCGTAATTCCTGTTCTCATATCCTAGTTGTCGTCCAGTTGTTTTATACTTGCCCTTGCTTTGTTTTCTTGTTTTTACTTGCAATGTAGCACTTTGAGATTCCTCCGAATGTAAAGTGCGTTAGAAATATAATTTATTATTATTAGATCCTGTTTCACCTTTGCCTTGGGTCCACAGGTTACGTCATGTCTCTGCCCTCTCTGTGGTTGGGCGCCGATGTCTCCACCACGAAATATGACCCCCAATGGACTGACGGATCCCCGTTCACTTACATCCACTCGAGTGCAGGTCGGTCTGAAAGCATGTCTGATGCTTATCGGCTGCACTTTGGATGAACGGCGGAGCGCTGAGATCTTGTCTCCCTAACCCTAACCCTCCCTCCCTCCCTCCAGGTGACCCCGGAGAGGGCAAGTGTCTTTCCTTATTCACTGCCAACGGCGTCTGGAAGCACGACACGTGCGACGAGAAGAGAAGCTACGTCTGCAAGAAGATGAAAAAAGGTAAGTTGTATGCTCTGCTGGCCGTCATCGCGCATTGACGTCTCTGTGCCCTGACGGCCGTTCTTTGCCCTGACGGCCGTTCTTTGCCCTGACGGCCGTTCTTTGCCCCGTCTGTGCCCTGATGTCAGTCTTTGCCCTGACGTCCGTCTTTGCCTTTCCTCTTGCAGGAGTGGCAGAACTTTCGCTGTCTTCTGACGGTAAGCAGCCCGACAAAATTAGTCACAACTTCTGTACAATTTTTCTTATTTTATTATGTCCGCAAATGTACTTGAATGTTTTTCGCGTTGACTCGCATGTGGTGGTGTTTGTTTCACAAGCGTGCTTTATAAAGGTGATTTTTTTTTTTTTTTTTGTAGGGAACATTTCAAATTGTAAACGTCTCTGATGCCATAGGGCTAACCCAGT